>NW_006786333.1:1515930-1516767 GCF_000442215.2 Lipotes vexillifer
TCTTTCTGCTAGAAATTTTAGAACAATTTTAGTTGTTGATTTAGCAACTCTATACATTAAATCTCAAAACCTTGGTCATTTTATGTCTTTATCAGCCAGGCTACAAACTTCATAGCATAAATACTGCCTCTTTTTTTTTTCCTTGAGACAGTTACAAACTTTGTTCTTAACTTTCCAAGTTCTTTAAAATTTTTTATTTCTGTTAATAGTAAAAGATTTTTTGTGTTCAATGTCTCTGCTATATATTTCCTACATTCTCTATGATTTTATATACTCTTTTTTCTTGCTTATCTGATCTCTTTATTTAAACAAAATTCTGAACTATTTTATTCTGTATAGAAGGCCTATATTATTCAACTGACCCATGGATAACCATCTGCTGATGGCAACTAACTGCCCACTGTTGAATGTCTATCTGAGGCATTTCATTTTGAAATACCTGATCCATGACAGTGTCAGGGACTGGTGATATAATTCTACAAATCTGCTTTCTATGTCAACTCTACTCACATCCAGCTCTGCATCTTCATTTCCACCTCAGCCATATGGTGTAGTTCCCAACCTGGGCACCCTCATGGAAGAAAGATGGCAGATCTAATGCATGGGTACAACGGATGCCACTGGGGAGAGTGTTTATCCTTCTTTGCCAGTGGTACTCACCACTTTCTCTCTAGTGCTTAGAACAGACTCTGGGGATAATTCGTTGAGTGATTAATATGAACAGAGAGCACTTTTTTTTTTTTTGCCATACGCGGGCCTCTCACTATCGTGGCCTCTCCCGTTGCGGAGCACAGGCTCCGGATGCGCAGGCCCAGCGGCCATGGCTCAAGGGCCCCG
>NW_006786333.1:1516970-1521085 GCF_000442215.2 Lipotes vexillifer
TCCCGAACCACCGCCCGAACCGTGGTCCCCTACGTCGGCAGCCGGACTCTCAACCACTGCGCCACCAGGGAAGCCTCAGAGAGCACTTCTTCATGGCCTCTGACTTCCTGTGACTAAAAGTTTGAATGTGAGGACAGGGAGAAGGAATCTCATCTCTCTCCTTTGGTACTTTGCTCGATGGAAAAAACAACTCAACCCGACAATGACATAACCTGTCTACTATTGCAGCACCAGATGGTAACATCAAAAGGATCCTAAGGGACCTGGGAAATCAATTCTAAACGTGACTGTGAACCGCATATGGAAAAGATTCCACCGGTGTCTTCATTGAACTAGGCAGGCTAGTGCCTTAAATTATTCTGGAACTGATAAGTTCACAGCTGACTTATAATCATTTCCCTTCATGTGACTTGAACTGTGAGTCATCTGTTCTGCTGAAATTGTGGACACATTGGTGTATTTTTAACTTACTATGAGCCACTCTTCTAGAATAAAACAGAACAGAAACGCAATATGCAATTGTCTAAGGGGCAATGATGTACAAGGTCTTGAGTGGAGATCTATGTCTTGGATCCTGCAGGAGCTCATGAAAGGCTCCAGGGCTGAGGCTCTCAGCCCCTATTACCCAGGGCTGCCTTCCCATTCCAGGAGAATAAGAAACACAATTTCCCACAGTGAATCATTCCTTGGGGCTCCTGTAGCCCTTGGTTTCTGTGTCTGCCTCTTTTCTGGACCCAGTCTTATTCACCTTTGCAACTCCCAAACCAAGAGCTAGTACCTAAATCATGGTAGAATCTACATACCTGTTTGTTGAATCCAACCATCCATTATTCATTCCTTTATCTAACAGATACTTATTATGCACTTATTATATACAAGAGCCTGTGCTAGGCATTGGGGATATAGCAGAAAACAAAATAGACAGTTCCTTCCCTGACAGAGCTTAATTTAGTGTGTTAATTTTAGTGAGGGTGGGGTAAGTCAGATTATACATGAAAAATTATACAAATAATTCCAAATTCAATATTTGTAAGTGCTCCAAAGGACTAGGGAGTCGTGACCAAACTACTAATAAACTAACAATATAACACTAGCCAAATTACTTAACCTCTCTGACTTTCATTTTTCTCGTTTATAAAATAAGAGATTTGTGTGAATTAACATCTAAAGTCCCTTTAGATTCAGTGAATCATAGTGAAAAAATGTTTTGTACAAAGAGCAGCTGATTAAAATTAGTCATTAAGTAATTATACCAGTAACAATTATCAGAAAGAATTCATTTAATAAAATTTCAGACTCTCAGTGACTATAATGGGAACTTCACCACACAGAGAGGAATAAAGTAGGGAATCTTCTGCACAAAAGCAAAACCAAACCAAACCAAACCACAATTACGTTAAGAATTAAAGTAAAATGAATGAAATGTCTTAAATCCTAAATACTAGGCATCATTACAGGACAGTGTGAAGTATTAACTGAAATCTTCTCTAGTTCCAGAAGGTTACAAACAGTGCAAGGCTTACAAAAGAGATAACATCTTTCTGAGAATAAAATTAATAAATGCTTTAATGCTGAGTTTGAAAAAAAGCCAGTTCCAGAACACTCTTTGGCATAAATCATATATATATTTTTTAATCTATCTCTGAAAGTAAAGGAAGTAAAAGCAAAAATAAACAAATGGGACTTAGTTAAACTTAAAAGCTTTCGCACAGCACAGGGAACCACTGACAAAATGAAAAGACAACCTACTGAATGGGAGAAAATATTTGTGAGTGATATGACCAATAAGGGATTAATATCCAACATATATAAAAAGATCATACAACTCAACAAACAGCTCAATTAAAAAATGAGCAGGGCTTCCCTGGTGGCGCAGTGGTTGAGAGTCCGCCTGCCGATGCAGGGGAGGCGGGTTCGTGCCCTGGTCTGGGAGGATCCCACGTGCCGCGGAGCGGCTGGGCCCGTGAGCCATGGCCGCTGGGCCTGCGCGTCCGGAGCCTGTGCTTCGCAACGGGAGAGGCCACAACAGTGAGAGGCCCACATACCGCAAAAAAAAAAAAAAAAATGAGCAGAAGAACTAAATAGACATTTTTCCAAAGAAGAAATGCAGATGGCCAACAGGCACATGAAAAGATGCTCAACATTGCTAATCATCAGGGAAATGCAAATCAAAACAGCAAGATATCACCTCACACCTGTCAGTTTGTCTATCATCAAAAAGAGCACACACAGCAAATATTGATGAGGATGTAGAGAAATGGGAACCCGTGTACACTGTTGGTGCAGCTACTGTGGGAAACAGTTTGGTGGTTTCTCAAAAAACTAAAAATAGAACTACCATATGACCCAGCAATTCCACTCATGGGTATATATCTTAAAAAAACCCCACTAATTCAAAAAGACACATGCACCCCAATGTTCATAGCAACATTATTTACAATAGCCAGATATGGAAGCAACCTAAGTGTCCGTCAACAGATGAATGGATAACAAAGATGTGGCGTGTATATATACATATATATATATGTATACACACACACACACACACACACACACACACACACACAATGGAATACTACTCAGCTATAAAAAAAGAGTGAACTTTTGCTGTTTGCAGCAACATGGATGGGTTTGGAGGGTATCATGTTAAGTGAAATAAGTCAAATGGAGAAAGACAAATACTGTATGATATCACTTATAAGTGGAATCTAAAAAATACAACAAACTAGTGAGTATAACAAAAAAGAAGCAGACTCACAGATATAGAGAACACACTAGTGGTTACCAGTGGGGAGGGGCAATATAAGGGTAGGGGAGTAAGAGGTACAAACTATTATGTATAAAATAAGCTACAAGGACATATTGTACAACATGGGGAATAAAGCCAATATTTTATAGTAACTATAAATGGAGCATAACTTTAAAAATTGTGAATCACTATATTGTACACTTGTAATTTATATAATATTGTACAGCAACTACACTTCAATTAAAAAAAACTTAAAATTTTTTTTTAAATTTAAAAATCCTAGTTCTTAGCAAGAGACTTCGGGTTTGTTCCCACGTGAGAGGGGAAAATTGGATTGATGACTTTTACCAATGAGACAGAGATGAGGAGGTGAGAAACTGGGAAATTAGAGTGTTTTAGGGGTTTCCTCTCCCTTTCCTCATGGAGGAAGTAAGAGAGGTGCTCAGATAGTTTCCTTCCTTGAAGGTGAGGGAAGGGAGCCCAAGAGTTTCCCTCCTTGGGAAAATTTGCAGGGTAGCTGATAGGAGAACAGCCTGACATCTCAAGCCTGGTGGTTGCTTGCTGACTCTTGGCTTGTTGACCTGTCCTAGGGCTATTGGAGGGAGGGAAAGAACACTGAGAAGAGGTGTTGTGACTGTAGTTGGCCAGGTGGGTGGGAGCAGGAACTACTCCCTGCAAGTTCACTATTTCCAAGAGATACAGCGGATACCTGTGAGCAGATGGGGCCTCCCCATGGATGCCGCAGAGCATCCATGAGATGGGGTGAGGGAGAGACTTGCTGGGGACTGCTGTAGCACGAGACAAAGAGGCACACACAGAAAAGAGATGTAGCATGATGCTAAATAGGAATCCTCCAGCTGAACAGGCCCAGTCTCACAAGGTACCATCAGTGTCCAAGGTGAGTTTTAGGGATCTGAATCCTTCATCTGTGGAGTCTGTTGGATCCCCTACTCACTCCACACTGAGACAGTAGATCAGAAGCCAGACCAGTGGTGATAACCACAGAAAGGGAATAATTAACTCTGCCACAGCAGGGTGGAAGTATTCATAAAAGGGAACAGTGGTTACTTCCAAGAAAGATGAAATCAGTCAAGTAGCCCTGGGCGGTCAAGAAAGGAATGATTGTCTCTTTCTTCTTGCCTGAGATGAGACAGGGAGGACTGGCTCCCGACCAAGGCAATGGGTTTCAGATCATGGCTCCAGCAGCTCAAAATTAAGCAGCAGCTGAACTAAAGGACATCACCCAGGAACCTGGGGAAGCAGAGGACCAGGCGTCTGACAGACTCTTCCCTGGCACCTCCCAAACGAGGCCACACCCTACCTTCATCACATGAAGGCCATTTTAGGGAAAGAAGCAGGGAAAGGC
>NW_006786333.1:1521193-1534526 GCF_000442215.2 Lipotes vexillifer
GGGAAAGAAGCAGGGAAAGGCTGTCTGGGAGAGTACATATGTTTATCTAAGAGAGACTGAAATATTACCCAAATGAGTATTTAAATGATTATGTAGTACTAAGCTTTAAAACATATTGAACTAACAGTTAATTTTGTTCCTAGTCTTTCTTGGATGAGGGGCTCAAGGGAAATCAAGAATAGCTGTAACCAAAATAAAGAATTTACATTTACTTTATACACCTAAGTTTTCAAGTCTGGATTCCTGACCTGACTCTGGATTCCTATACGCTATTATTGAGTGAAATAAATAATTGGATCACAAAAAGTCTGAAAAATTCAGTTCTTTTATAAAAGTAATGTATTGAGGAAGTAATGTAATATAGAAAAACCATCTATGACCAAACCTATTTTGATAAGAAACAGCACAGCTTCATTTCCCGGCTCTGCTGCTTATTAGGGGTGTGGCCTTGGGCACATTGCTTAATCTCTCTGACTTAATTTCTCCATCTTTAGAAAACGTAAAATAACAGCTATCGTGTTGGATTATTATAAAGCTTAGGAGTAATGAATGTAGAGTTCAAGTACAGTCTGACACACAAACCATGCTAAACATTGACAATTGCCATTCTTATGATTATTATATGTTGTGATCTTCTTACATTTTCTATAACAGGGAAGCCAGAATTACTAGTCCCTCTTTACTATTTGCTTTAGATGAATCAAGCTTAATAAATCTCTTAGCTAGTACTCCTACTGTATAATATAGACAGCCTATGCTTACCAAAAGCCACACTGGGGGTTAAATTCTACTTGTTGTTGACATTACTTTGTAGAGTCTTTTAAGTTAAAATATACTTCTTCAATGAATCATAGGAAAATAAATGAGAGGGAGTTCCTGGGTGGTCCAATGGTTAAGACTCTGCACTTCCACTGCACAGGGCATGGGTTTGATCCCTAGTCAGGGAACTAAGATCCTGTATGCTGCGAGGCGTGGCCAAAAAAAAAAAAAAAAGAAAGAAATGAGAATAAAATGTGAAAATTAACTTTAGAAATAAATGAAATTCTTGAGACTGGTTTTCTAGACAATAAAAATGGAGAGCTGAGAAATTTTTATTTGATCCTCAAAAGTAGCTAATTAGGTTATTTTCAGCCCCCAGTTCTTCCTTTTCAGAGCTAGTAGGAATTATTTTGTTCTAAAACATCAAAAATTACTTTAATTCTCTTTAAAGAGCTAAATAGGCACCTGTCTAGATGGAAAAGGCATAGAGAGAAACTATTTATGAAAATGATAGATAACAAGAAAGAATTCCTAAAATATCATAGTTTACTAGTTCTCTAAATGCATAAATAACGAAAGGTACAGAGATTTTCTGTCTTTGGCAATGTCTTTTTCTTATTTATCCACTGCATTTCTCCATACTAAAAAGGTATTTAATAATATGCATTGAAAAAACCAACAGTGCAACATCTCTCAAGTTTCCTAATTCAAAATGACATAAAATATAAAAACATGACTAAAAACATTGAGATGAAAATAGAGAAGTTGTAGTGCATCCATCCATTTCTATAATCTAGGTATCTTTTATTGTTTAAATCAAACATTTGTGCTTTTGACTGAATTTCTTAGCTCTTGTCTCTATGATTAATCATAATAAAGAAATTAATTATTAGTTAATCACAATTGAATGCTGCACTGTTACTCCTAAGCCATATAATAATCCAATGTCACACTTTTATTATCGCTTTAATGTTTTTGCTCCTTGAGGTTACAATTCCCGTCTACACCATTTTAGCTGTCATACCTGGGAGCTCTGGGACACTAGTAAATTCAAATATTCTGTGTTGTTGGTCCCTCATCCTCACTCATCTATGAGCACTAAACACCTCCTTCTTACAGGCTCTGTCTCCCCTTGTCTTTGTGCCATCCTCGGGAAGGAGGATTTTTTTTTTTTTGCGGTACGCGGGTCTCTCACTGCCGTGGCCTCTCCCGTTGCAGAGCACAGGCTCCGGACGCGCAGGCTCAGCGGCCATGGCTCATGGGCCCAGCCGCTCCGCGGCATGTGGGATCTTCCCGGACCAGGGCACGAGCCCGTGTCCCCTACATCGGCAGGCGGACTCTCAACCACTGCGCCACCAGGGAAGCCCGGGAAGGAGGATTTTATGAATTTTTCAAGTAGATGGAAAAGAAGTCAGGTGAAGTTTACAATTAGTTGTTGATTCACACTCCCAACATATGCATACGGAAGTTTCAAATTAAAATCAGGATGAACTTAGATGTGGCAGAATAATACATCCCAGTTTTCCTCTCACCTCATGGACTACTCACCTCATTTGTTACTTTTGTTGGTTCCTCTTCATCTTCCCAACTCTTAATTGTAGAGGGTACCAGGCCTCAGCCCTTGGACCCTTTTTTCTCGTTATGGATCCACTCGCATTATGACGTCATCCAGTCTCGTGGCTTTATATGCCATCAATAGGCTTAGTCTTCCCAAATGTATAACCCCAGCCTAGACTTTTCCTCAAGCTACAGAAACCCTTGTGTATAATTTCCTACTTGATGATCCTACTCTAAAGTCTAACTGGTACCTCAAATTTAACATTGCAAAGCCAGCTTTCTGGTCATCCCTCTTCTGCCTGTCCTTCCAAAGTCTTCTCTACCTCAGTTAATGGTCACTCAATACTTTCAGTTGCTCAGATCAGAAGCCTTGGGTCATCCTTGACTCTTCCCTTTCTTTCATCTGCCACAAAATGTTTGCTGTGGCTTTACAACATACAGAATCCAAGCACTTCTCTCTGTCTTCATCACTACCACCTCAGTCCAAATGCCATCATTTCTCACCTGCATTATTGGAATAGCCTTCTCACAGTTCTCCCTACTACCATGCCCTGTGGCCTACCACTATTCTCAACTCAGCAGCTAAAGTGATCCTGTTAAAAATTAAGTCCAATCATGTCATTCTTTGCCCAAAACCCTCTAGCGGCTTCCCATCACACTCAGAGAAAAAGTCAAAATTTTACAGTGGCCAAAAGCACTCTACACAGAGGACCTTCAAGATGGCAGAGGAGTAAGACATGTGGATCACCTTCCTCCCCACAAATACATCAAAAATACATCTAAAAGTGGAATAACTCCTACAGAACACCTACTGAACACTGGCAGAAGACCTCAGACCTCCTAAAAGGCAAGAAAATCCCCACGTACCTGGGTAGGGCAAAAGAAAAAAACAGAGACAAAAGAATAGGGATGGGACTTGCACCAGTGGGAGGGAGCTGTGAAGCAGGAAAAGGTTCCACACACTAGGAAGCCCCTGCACTGGAAGAGACGGGGGGTGGGCTGGGGGAAGCTTCAGAGCGACTGAGGAGACCGCAGCAACAGGGGTGCAGAGGGCAGGGCGGAGAGGTTCCTGCACAGAGGATCAACCAAGGTCGACCAGCACTCACCAGCCCGAGAGGCTTGTCTGCTCAACCCCCGGGGCAGGTGGGGGCTGGGAGCTGAGGCTTGGACTTTAGAGGTCAGATCCCAGGGAGAAGACTGGGGTTGGCTGCATGAACACAGCCTGAAGGGGGCTAGTGCACCACAGCTAGCCGGGAGGGAGTCCGGGAAAAAGTCTGGACCTGCCTAAGAGGCAAGAGACCATTGTTTCAGGGTGTGTGAGGAGAGAGGATGCAGAGCACTGCCTAAATGAGCTCCAGAGACGGGCGCAAGCCATGGCTATCAGTGCAGACACCAGAGACCAACATGAGACGCTAAGGCTGTTGCTGCAGCCACCTAGAAGCCTGTGTGCAAGAACAGGTCACTATCAACACCACCCCTCCCGGAAACCTGTGCAGCCCGCCACTGCCAGGGTCACTGCTGGCCTCTGCTGCCACAGGCTTGCCCCGCATTACATACCCCTCCCTCCCTCCCACCTGAGTGACCCAGAGCCCCCTAATCAGATGCTACTTTAACCCCATCCTGCCTGGGTGGGAAATGACGCCCTCAGGTGACCTACATGCAGAGGCGGGGCCAAATCCAAAGCTGAGCCCCTGGGAGCTGTGAGAACAAAGAAGAGAAAGGGAAATTTCTCCCAGCAGCCTCAGGAGCAGTGGATTAAATCTCCACAATCAACTTGATGTACCCTGCATCTGTGGGATACCAAAATAGACAATGAATCATTCCAAAATTCAGGTGGTGGACTTTGGGAGCAACTGTAGACTTGGGGTTTGCTTTCTGCATCTAACTTGTTTCTGGTTTTATGTTTACCTTAGTTTAGTATTTAGAGCTTATTATCATTGATAGATTTGTTTATTGGTTTGGTTGCTCTCTTCCTTTTTATTATATATATATTTTTTCCTTTTTCTCTTTTTGTGAGTGTGTATGTGTATACTTCTTTGTGTGATTTTGTCTGTATAGCTTTGTTTTTACCATTTGATCCTAGTGTTCTGTCTGTCCTTTTTGTTCTCTTATTTTTTTTTTAGTGTAGTTTTTAGCACTTGTTATCATTGGTGGATTTGTTTATTGGTTTGGTTGCTCTCTTTTTCTTTTCTCTTTTTAAAAAATATTTTATTACTTTTTTATTTTTTAATAATATATTTTTTATTTTAATAACTTTATTTTATTTTTTCTTTCTGTCTTTTTTTCCTCCTTTTTCTTCTGAGCCGTGCGGCTGACAGGATCCTGGTGCTGAGGCGGGGTGTCAGGCCTGAGCCTCTTAGGCGGGAGAGCCGAGTTCAGGACATGGGACCAGCAGAGACTTCCCAGCCCCATGTAATATCAAATGGTGAAAGCTCTTCCAGGGATCTGCATCTCAATGCTAAGACCCAGCTCCACTCAACGACCAGCAAGCCACAGTGCTAGACACCCCATACCAAACAACTAGCAAGACAGGAACACAACTCCACGCATTAGCAGAGATGCTGCCTTAAATTATAATAAGGTCACAGACACCCCCAAACACACCACCGGATGTGCTCCTGCCACCAGAAAGACAAGATCCAGCCTCATCCACCAGAACACAGGCACAGTCCCCTCCACCAGGAAGCAGACACAACCCACTGAACCAACCGTACCCACTGGGGGCAGACACTCAAAACAACGGGAACTACGAACCTGCAGCCTGCGAAAAGGAGACCCCAAATACAGTAAGTTAAGCAAAATGAGAAGACAGAGAAATGTGCAGCAGATGAAGGAGCAAGGTAAAAATGCACCAGACCAAACAAATGAAGAGGAAATAGGCAGTCTACCTGAAAAAGAACTCAGAGTAATGATAGTAAAGATGATCCAAAACCTTGGAAATAGAATGGAGAAAATACAAGAAACGTTTAACAAGGTCCTAGAAGAACTAAAGAGCAAACACTGATGAACAACAAAATAAATGAAATTAAAAATTCTCTAGAAGGAATCAATAGCAGAATAACTGAGGCAGAAGAACGGATAAGTGACCCCAAAGATAAAATAGTGGAAATAACTACTACAGAGAAGAATAAAGAAAAAAGAATAAAGAGAATTGAGGACAGTCTCAGAGACCTCTGGGACAACATTAAAGGCACCAACATTCTAATTATAGGGGTCCAAGAAGAAGAGAAAAAGAAAGGGACTGAGAAAATATTTGAAGAGATTATAGTTGAAAAATTCCCTAATCTGGGAAAGGAAATAGGCACTCAAGTCCAGGAAGTCTAGAGAGTCCCATACATGATAAATCTAAGGAAAAACACTCCAAGACACATATTAATCAGACTATCAAAAATTAAATACAAAGAAAAAAATGTTAAAAGCATCAAGGGAAAAGCAACAAATAACATACAAGGGAATCCCCGTAGGTTAACAGCTGATTTCTTAGCAGAAATACCGCAGGCCAGAAGGGAGTGGCAGGACATATTTAAAGTGATGAAAGGGAAAAACCTACAACCAAGATTACTCTACCCAGCAAGGATCTCATTAAGATTCGATGGAGAAATTAAAATCTTTACAGACAAGCAAAAGGTAAGAGAATTCAGCACCACGAAACCAGCTTTGCAACAAATGCTAAAGGAACTTCTCTAGGCAGGAAACACAAGAGAAGGAAAAGACCTAAAATAACAAACCCAAAACAATTAAGAAAACGGTAATAGGAACATACATATTGATAATTACTTTTTTTTTTTTACATCTTTATTGGATGTAATAAAGATTTACATCTTTATTGCTTTACAATGGTTTGTTAGTTTCTGCTTTATAACAAAGTGAATCAGTTATACATATACATATGTTCCCATATCTCTTTCCTCTTGCATCTCCCTCCCTCCCACCCTCCCTAACCCACCCCTCTAGGTGGTCACAAAGCACCGAGCTGATCTCCCTGTGCTATGTGACTGCTTCCCACGAGCTATCTATTTTACATTTGATAGTGTATATATGTCCATGCCACTCTCTCACTTTATCACAGCTTACCCTTCCCCCTCCCCATATCCTCAAGTCCATTCTCTAGTAGGTCTGTGTCTTTATTTCTGTCTTACCCCTAGGTCCTTCATGACATTTTTCTCCCTTAAATTCCATATATATATATATGTTAGCATACTGTATTTGCCTTTCTCTTTCTGACTTACTTCACTCTGTATGACAGACTCTAGGTCTATCCACCTCATTACAAATAGCTCAATTTTGTTTCTTTTGATGGCTGAGTAATATTCCATTGGATATATGTACCACTTCTTCTTTATCCATTTATCTGTTGATGGACGCCTGGTTGCTTCCATGTCCTGGCTATTGTAAATAGAGCTGCAATGAACATTTTGGTACATGACTCTTTTTGAATTATGGTTTTCTCAGGGTATATGCCTAGTAGTGGGATTGCTGGGTCATATGGTAGTTCTATTTGTAGTTTTTTAAGGAACCTCCATACTGTTCTCCATAGTGGCTGTACCAATTCACATTCCCACCAGCAGTGCAAGAGGGTTCCCTTTTCTCCACACCCTCTCCAGTATTTATTGTTTCTAGATTTTTTGATGATGGCCATTCTGACTGGTGTGAGATGATATCTCATTGTAGTTTTGATTTATATATCTCTAATGACTAATGATGTTGACATTCTTTCATGTGTTTGTTGGCAGTCTGTATATCTTCTTTGGGGAAATGTCTATTTAGGTCTTCTGCCCATTTTTGGATTGGGTTGTGTGTTTTTTTTGTTATTGAGCTGCATGAGCTGCTTATAAATTTTGGAGATTATTCCTTTGTCAGTTGCTTCATTTGCAAATATTTTCTCCCATTCTGAGTGTTGTCTTTTGGTCTTGTTTATGGTTTCCTTTGCTGTGCAAAAGCTTTGCAGTTTCATTAGGTCCCATTTGTTTATTTTTGTTTTTATTTCCATTTCTCTAGGAGGTGGGTCAAAAAGGATCTTGCTGTGATTTATGTCATAGAGTGTTCTGCCTATGTTTTCCTCTAAGAGTTTTATAGTGTCTGGCCTTACATTTAGGTCTTTAATCCATTTTGAGCTTGTTTTTGTGTATGGTTTTCTAATCTCATACTTTTACATGTACCTGTCCAGTTTTCCCAGCACCACTTATTGAAGAGGCTGTCCTTTCTCCACTGTACATTCCTGCCTCCTTTATCAAAGATAAGGTGACCATATATGCGTGGGTTTACCTCTGGGCTTTCTATCCTGTTCCATTGATCTATCTTTCTGTTTTTGTGCCAGTACCACAATGTCTTGGTTACTGTAGCTTTGTATTATAGTCTGAAGTCAGGGAGCCTGATTCCTCCAGCTCTGTTTTTCATTCTCAAGATTGCTCTGGCTATTTGGGGTCTTTTGTGTTTCCACACAAATTGTGAAATTTTTTGTTCTAGTTCTGTGAAAAATGCCATTGTTAGTTTGATAGGGATTGCATTGAATATGTAAATTGCTTTGTGTAGTAGAGTCATTTTCACAATGTTGATTCTTCCAGTCCAAGAACATGGTATATCTCTCCATCTATTTGTATGATCTTTAATTTGTTTCATCAGTGTCTTATAATTTTCTGCATACAGGTCTTTTGCCTACTTAGGTAGGTTTATTCCTAGATATTTTATTTTTTTTTGTTGCAGCGGTAAATGGGATATTTTCTTGATTCCACTTTCAGATTTTTCATCATTAGTGTATAAGAATGCCAGAGATTTCTGTGTATTAATTTTTTATCCTGTTACTTTACCAAATTCATTGATTAGCTCTAGTAGTTTTCTGGTAGCATCTATAGGCTTCTCTATGTATAGTATCATGTCATCTGCAAATAGTGACAGCTTTACTTCTTCTTTTCCGATTTGGATAACTTTTATTTCCTTTTCTTCTCTCATTGCAGTTCCTAAAACTTCCAAAACTATGTTGAATAAGAGTGGTGAGACTGGGCAACCTTGTCTTGTTCCTGATCTTAGAGGAAATATTTTCAGTTTTTCACCATTGAGGACGATGTTGGCTGTGGGTTTGTCATATATGGCCTTTATTATGTTGAGGAAATTTCCCTCTACACCTACTTTCTGCAGGGTTTTTATCATAAATGGGTGTTGAATTTTGTCAAAAGCTTTCTCTGCATCTATTGAGATGATCATATGGTTTTTCTCCTTCAATTTGTTAATATGGTTAATCACATTGATAGATTTGCGTATATTGAAGAATCCTTGCATTCCTGGAATAAACCCCACTTGATCATGGTGTATGATCCTTTTAATGTGCTGTTGGATTCTGTTTGCTAGTATTTTGTTGAGGATTTTTGCATCTATGTTCATCAGTGATATTGGCCTGTAGTTTTCTTTCTTTGTGACATCCTTGTCTGGTTTTGGTATCAAGGTGATGGTGGCCTCGTAGAATGAGTTTGGGAGTGTTCCTCCCTCTGCTATATTTTGGAAGAGTTTGAGAAGGATAGGTGTTAGCTCTTCTCTAAATGTTTGATAGAATTCGCCTGTGAAGCCATCTGGTCCTGGGCTTTTGTTTGTTGGAAGATTTTTAATCACAGTTTCAATTTCAGTGTTTGTGATTGGTCTGTTCATATTTTCTATTTCTTCCTGATTCAGTCTTGGCAGTTTGTGCATTTCTAAGAATTTGTCCATTTCTTCCAGATTGTCCATTTTATTGGCATAGAGTTGCTTGTAGTAATCCCTCATGATTTTTTTTATTTCTGCAGTGTCAGTTGTTACTTCTCCTTTTTCATTTCTGATTCTATTGATTTGAGTCTTCTCCCTTTTTTTCTTGATGAGTCTGGCTAATGGTTTATCTATTTTGTTTATCTTCTCAAAGAACCAGCTTTTAGTTTTATTGATCTTTGCTATTGTTTCCTTCATTTCTTTTTCATTTATTTCTGATCTGATTTTTATGATTTCTTTCCTTCTGCTAACTCTGGGGTTTTTTTGTTCTTCTTTCTCTAATTGCTTGAGGTGCAAGGTTAGGTTGTTTATTCGAGATGTTTCCTGCTTCTTAAGGTGGGCTTGTATTGCTATAAACTTCCCTCTTAGAACTGCTTTTGCTGCATCCCATAGGTTTTGGGTCGTTGTATCTCCATTGTCATTTGTTTCTAGGTATTTTTTAATTTCCTCTTTGATTTCTTCAGTGATCACTTCGTTATTAAGTAGTGTATTGTTTAGCCTCCATGTGTTTGTATTTTTTACAGATCTTTTCCTATAATTGATATCTAGTCTCATGGCGTTGTGGTCGGAAAAGATACTTGATACAATTTCAATTTTCTTAAATTTACCAAGGCTTGATTTGTGACCCAAGATATGATCTATCCTGGAGAATGTTCCATGAGCACTTGAGAAAAATGTGTATTCTGTTGTTTTTGGATGGAGTGTCCTATAAATATCAATTAAGTCCATCTTGTTTAATGTATCATTTAAAGCTTGTGTTTCCTTATTTATTTTCATTTTGGATGATCTGTCCATTGGTGAAAGTGGGGTGTTGAAGTCCCCTACTATGAATGTGTTACTGTCGATTTCCCCTTTTATGGCTGTTAGTGTTTGCCTTATGTACTGAGGTGCTCCTATGTTGGGTGCATAAATATTTACAATTGTTATATCTTCTTCTTGGATTGATCCCTTGATCATTATGTAGTGTCCTTCTTTGTCTCTTCTGATAGTCCTTATTTTAAAGTCTATTTTGTCTGATATGAGAATTGCTACTCCAGCTTTCTTTTGGTTTCCATTTGCATGGAATATCTTTTTCCATCCCCTTACTTTCAGTCTGTATGTGTCTCTAGGTCTGAAGTGGGTCTCTTGTAGACAGCATATATATGGGTCTTGTTTTTGTATCCATTCAGCCAATCTGTGTCTTTTGGTGGGGAGCATTTATCCATTTACATTTAAGGTAATTATCGATATGTATGTTCCTATTCCCACTTTCTTAATTGTTTTGGGTTTGTTATTATAGGTCTTTTCCTTCTCTTGTGTTTCTTGCCTAGAGAAGAACCTTTAGCATTTGTTGTAAAGGTGGTTTGTTGGTGCTGAACTCTCATCTTTTGCTTGTCTGTAAAGGTTTTAATTTCTCCATCAAATCTGAATGAGATCCTCGCTGGATAGAGTAATCTTGGTTGTAGGCTTTTCTCCTTCATCACTTTAAATATGCCCTGCCAGTCCTTTCTGGCTTGCAGTGTTTCTGCTGAAAGGTCAGCTGTTAAGCTTATGGGGATTCCCTTGTATGTTATTTGTTGCTTTTCCCTTGCTGCTTTTAATATGTTTTTTTTGTATTTAATTTTTGACAGTTTGATTAATATGTGTCTTGGCGTGTTTCTCCTTGGATTTATCCTGTATGGGACTCTGTGCTTCCTGGACTTGGTTAACTATTTCCTTTCCCAGATTAGGGAAGTTTTCAACTATAATCTCTTCAAATATTTTCTCAGTCCCTTTCTTATTCTCTTCTTCTTCTGGAACATCAATATTTAGAATATTGGTGCATTTAATGTTGTCCCAGAGGTCTCTGAGACTGTCCTCAGTTCTTTTCATTCTTTTTTCTTTATTCTGCTCTGCAGTAGTTATTTCCACTATTTTACCTTCCAGGTCACTTATCCATTCTTCTGCCTCAGTTATTCTGCTATTGACCCCTTCTAGAGTATTTTTAATTTCATTTATTGTGTTGTTCATCATTGCTTGTTTCATCTTTAGTTCTTCTAGGTCCTTGTTAAATGTTTCTTGCATTTTCTCTATTCTATTTCCAAGATTTTGGATCATCTTTACTATCATTATTCTGAATTCTTTTTCAGGTAAACTGCCTGTTTCCTCTTCATTTGTTAGGTCTGATGAGTTTTTATCTTCTTCCTTTATCTGCTGTGTGTTTTTCTGTCTTCTCATTTTGCTTATCTTACTGTGTTTGGTGTCTCCTTTTTGAAGGCTGCAGATTCGTAGTTCCCATTGTTTTTGGTGTCTGTCCCCAGTGGCTAAAGTTGGTTCAGTGGGTTGTGTAGGCTTCCTGGTGGAGGGGACTAGTGCCTGTGTTCTGGTGGATGAGGCTGCATCTTATCTTTCTAGTGGGCAGGTCCACATCTGGTGGTGTGTTTTGGGGTGTCTGTGGACTTTTTATGATTTTAGGCAGCCTCTCTGCTAATGGGTGGGGTTGTATTCCTGTCTTGCTAGTTGTTTGGCATAGGATGTCCAGCACTGTAGCTTGCTGGTCGTTGAGTGAAGCTGGGTGTTGGTGTTGAGACGGAGATCTCTGGGAGATTTTCACCATTTGATATTACATGGAGGTGGGAGGTCTCTTGTGGACCAGTGTCCTGAATTTGGCTCTCCCACCTCAGAGGCACAGCACTGACTCCTGGCTGCACAACCAAGAGCCTTTCATCCACATGGCTCAGAATAAAAGTGAGAAAAAGTAGAAAGAAAGAAAATAAGAGCATAAAAGTAAGTGTCCTGATTTGGCTCTCCCACCTCAGAGGCACAGCACTGACTCCTGGCTGCACAACCAAGAGCCTTTCATCCACATGGCTCAGAATAAAAGTGAGAAAAAGTAGAAAGAAAGAAAATAAGAGCATAAAAGTAAATAAAATAAAGTAAGGTAAAATAAAATAGTTATTAAAATAAAAAATAATTGTTAAGAAGGAAAAAATTTTTAAAAAGTAAAAAAAAAAGGACGGATAGAACCCTAGGAGAAATGGTGAAAGCAAAGTTATACAGACAAAATCCACACAGAAGCTTACACATACACACACACAAAAAGAGGAAAAGGGGAAAAAATCATAAATCTTGCTCTCAAACTCCCCCTCCTCAATTTGGGATGATTCATTGTCTATTCAGGTATTCCACAGTTGCAGGGTACATCCAGTTGATTGTGGACATTTAATTCGCTGCTCCTGAGGCTGCTGGCAGAGATTTCCCTTTCTCTACTTTGTTCGCACAGCTCCGGGTTTCGGCTTTGGATTTGGCTCCGCCTCTGCGTGTAGGTTGCTGAGGGCGTCTGTTCTTTGCTCAGACAGGACGGGGTTAAAGGAGCCGCTGATTCGGGAGCTCTGGCGCACTCAGTCCGGGGGGGAGGGAGGAGGCGTTCGGAGTGCAGGGCAAGCCTGCGGCGGCAGAGGCCGTCGTGACATTGCACCACCCTGAGGCACGCCGTGCTGCGTTCTCCCGGGGAAGTTGTCCGTGGATCCCAGAACCCTGGCAGTGGCGAGCTGCACAGGCTCCCGGTAGGGGAGGTGCGGATAGTGACCTGTGGTCGCACACAGGCTTCTTGGTGGTGGCAGCAGCAGCCTTAGCGTCTCATGCCCGTCTCTGTGGTCCGTGCTTTTAGCCGCAGCTCGTGCCCGTCTCTGGAGCTCCTTTTGGCAGCGCTCTTGATCCCTTCTCCTCGCGCACCAGGTAACAAAGAGGGAAGAAAAAGTCTCTTGCCTCTTTGGCAGGTCCAGACTCCCTCCCGGTAGCCGTGGAGCACTAGCCCCCTTCAGGCTGTGTTCATGCCGCCAGTCCTCTCCCTGCGCTCCGACCGAAGCACGAACCTCAGCTCGCAGCCCCGCCCGCCCCGGCGGGCGAGCACACAAGCCTCTCGGGCTGGTGAGCGCCGGTCGGCACCGATCCTCTGTGCGGGAATCTCCCCGCTTTGCCCTCCGCACCCCTGTGGCTGCGCTCTCCTCCGCGGCTCTGAAGCCCCCCACCTCCGCCTCCCGCAGTCTCTGCCCGCGAAGGGGCTTCTAGTGTGTGGAAACCTTTCCTACTTCACGGCTCCCTCCCACTGGTGCAGGTCCCATCCCTATTCTTTTGTCTCTGTTTATTCTTTCTTCTTTTGCCCTACCCAAGTACGTGGGGAGTTTCTTGCCTTTTCGGTGGTCTGACGTCTTCTGCCAGTGTTCAGCAGGTGTTCTGTAGGAGTTGTTCCACATGTAGATGTATTTCTGGTATATTTGTGGGGAGGAAGTTGATCTCCGCGTCTTACTCCTCCGCCATCTTTCCA
>NW_006786333.1:1534603-1545769 GCF_000442215.2 Lipotes vexillifer
AAAAAGACCTGTATATATGCTGTCTACAAGAGACCCACTTCAGACCTAGGGACACATACAGACTGAAAGTGAGGGGATGGATAAAGATATTCCATGCAAATGGAAACCAAAAGAAAGCTGGAGTAGCAATTCTCATATCAGACAAAATAGACTTTAAAATAAAGACTATTAGAAGAGGCAAAGAAGGACACTACATAATGATCAAGGGATCGATCCAAGAAGAAGATATAACAATTGTAAATATTTATGCACCTAACATAGGAGCACCTCAATACATAGGGCAAATACTAACAGCCATAAAGGGGAAATCGACAGTAACACAGTCATAGTAAGGGACTTTAACACACCACTTTTACCAATGGACAGATCAAGCAAAATGTAAATAAATAAGGAAAGACAAGCTTTAAATGATACATTATACTAGATGGACTTAATTGATATTTATAGGACATTCCATCCAAAAACAACAGAATACAATTTCTTCTCAAGTGCTCATGGAACATTCTCCAGGATAGATCATATCTAGGTGACAAATCAAGCCTCGGTAATTTAAGAAAATTGAAATCATATCAAATATCACTTGTGATCACAACACTATGAGAGTAGATATCAATTACAGGAAAAAACTGTAAAAAATACAAACATATTGAGGCTAAACAATAAACTACTAAATAACCAAGAGATCACTGAAGAAATCAGAGAGGAAATCAAAAAACACCTAGAAACATATGACAATGAAAACACAATGACCCAAAACCTATGGGATGCAGCAAAAGCAGTTCTAAGAGGGAAGTTTATAGCAATACAATCCTACCTCAGGAAACAAGAAACATCTCAAATAAACAACATAACCTTGCACCTAAAGCAGTTAGAGAAAGAAGAACAAAAGAACCCCAAAGTTAGCAGAAGGAAAGAAATCATAAAGATCAGATAAGAAATAAATGAAAAAGAAATGAAGGAAATGAGAGCAAAGATCAATAAAACTAAAAGCTGGTTCTTTGGGAAGATAAACAAAAGTGATAAACCATTAGCTAGACTCATGAAGAAAGAAAGGGAGAAAACTCAACTCAATAGAGTTAGAAATGAAAAAGGAGAAGTAACAACTGACACTGCAGAAATACAAAGAACTATGAAAGATTACTACAAGCAACTATATGCCAATAAAATGGACAACCTGGAAGAAATGGACAAATTCTTAGAAAAGCACAACCTCTCGAGACTGAACCAGGAATAGAAAATATAAACAGACCAGTCAGAAGCACTGAAATTGAGACTGTGATTAAAAATCTTCCAACAAACAAAAGCCCAGGACCAGATAGCTTCACAGGCGAATTCTATCAAACATTTAGAGAAGAGCTAACACATATCCTTTTCAAACTCTTCCAAATTATAGCAAAGGGAGGAACACTCCCAAACTCATTCTATGAGGCCACCATCACCCTGATACCAAAACCAGACTAAGATGTCACAAAGAAAGAAAACTACAGGCCAATATCACTGATGAACATAGATGCAAAAATCCTCAACAAAATACTAGCAAACGGAATCCAACAGCACATTAAAAGGATCATACACCATGATCAAGTGTGGCTTATCCCAGCAACGCAAAGATTCTTCAATATATGCAAATTAATCGATGTGATAAACCATATTAACATATTGAAGGAGAAAAACCATATGGTCATCTCAATAGATGCAGAGAAAGCTTTTGACAAAATTCAACACCTGTTTATGACAAAAAACCCTCCAGAAGGTAGGCGTAGAGGGAACTTACCTCAAAATAATAAAGGCCATATATGACCCACCCACAGCCAACATCATTCTCGATGGTGAAAAACTGAAACCATTTCCTCTAAGATCAGGAAAAAGACAAGGTTGCCCATTCTCACCACTATTACTCAACATAGTTTTGGAAGTCTTAGCCACAGCAATCAGAGAACAAAACTAAATAAAAGGAATCCAAATCAGAAAAGAAGTAGAGCTGTCACTGTTTGCAGATGACGTGATACTATACATAGAGAATCCTAAAGATGCTACCAGAAAACTACTAGAGCTAAGTAATTAATTTGGTAAAGTAGCAGGACACAAAATTAATGCACAGAAATCTCTTGCATTCCTATACACTAACGATGAAAAATCTGAAAGAGAGATTAAAGAAATACTCCCATTTACTATTGCAAGAAAAGGAATAAAATACCTAGGAATAAACCTACCTAAGGAGACAAAAGACCTGTATGCAGAAAACTATAAGACACTGATGAAAGAAATTAAAGACGATACAAATAGATGGAGAGATATACCATGTTCTTGGATTGGAAGAATCAACATTGTGAAAATGACTCTACTACCCAAAGCAATCTACAGACTCAGTGCAATCCCTATCAAACTACCAATGGCATTTTTCACAGAACTAGAACAAAAAATTTCACAATTTGTATGGAAACACAAAAGACCCCGAATAGCCAAAGCAAACTTGAGAAAGAATAACAGAACTGGAGGAATCAGTTTCCTGGACTTCAGACTATATTACAAATCTACAGTAATCATAACAGTATGGTACTGGCACAAGGACAGAAATATAGATCAATGGAACAGGATAGAAAGCCCAGAGATAAACCCATGCATGTAGGGTCACCTTATTTTTGATAAAGGAGGAAAGAATATACAATGGAGAAAGGACAGCCACTTCAATAATTGGTGCTGGGAAAACTGGACAGCTACTGTAAAAGAATGAAATTAGAACACTCCCTAACACCATACACAAAAATAAACTCAAAATGGATAAATGACCTAAATGTAAGTCCAGACACTATAAAACTCTTAGAGGAAAACATAGGCAGAACACTCTATGTCATAAATCACAGTAAGATCCTTTTTGACCTACCTCCTAGAGAAATGGAAATAAAAACAAAAATAAACAAATGGGACCTAATGAAACGTAATAGCTTTTGCACAGCAAAGGAAACCATAAACAAGATGACAAGACAACACTCAGAATGGGAGAAAATATTTGCAAATGAAGCAACTGACAAAGGATTAATCTCCAAAATTTACAAGCAGCTCATGCAGCTCAATATCAAAAAAACAAACAACCCCTTCCAAAAATGGGCAGAAGACCTAAATAGACATTTCTCCAAAGAAGATATACAGATTGCCAACAAACATGAAAGGATGGTCAACATCACTAATCATTAGAGAAATGCAAATCAAAACTACAATGAGATATCACCTCACACCAGTCAGAATGGCCATCATCAAAAAATCTAGAAACAATAAATCCTGGAGAGGGTGTGGAGAAAAGGGAACCCTTGTGCTCTGTTGGTGGGAATGTGAGTTGGTACAGCCACTATGGAGAATAGTATGGAGGGATCTTAAAAACTCAAAATAGAACTACCATATGACCCAGCAATCCCACTACTAGGCATATACCCTGAGAAAACCATAATTCAAAAAGAGTCATGTACCACAATGTTCATTGCAGCTCTATTTACAGTAGCCAGGACATGGAAGCAACTTAAGTGTCCATCGACGGATGAATAGATGTGGCACATATCTACAATGGAATCTTGCTCAGCCATAAAAAGGAATGAAATTGAGTTAACTGCAGTGAGGTTGGTGGACCTAGAGTCTGTCATACAGAGTGAAGTAAGTAAGAAAGAGAAAAACAAATACTGTATGCTAACACATATACATGTTATTAAAAAAAAAAAAAAAGGTTCCAAAGAATCTAGGGGCAGGGCAAGAATAAAGACACAGATGTAGAGAATGGACTTGAGGCCACAGGGAGGGGGAAGGGTAAGCTGGGACAAAGTGAGAGAGTGGCATGGACTTATATATACTACCAAATGTACAATAGATAGCTAGTGGGAAGCAGCCGCATAACAGGGAGATCAGCTTGGTGCTTTGTGACCACCTAGAGGGGTGGGATAGGGAGAGTGGGAGGGAGGGAGATGCAAGAGGGAGGAGATATGGGGATATATGTAAATGTATAGCTGATTCACTTCGTTATAAAGCAGAAACTAACATACCATTGTAAAACAATTATACTCCAGTAAGGATGTAAAGAAAAAAAAGCTGAGAAAAAAATGTAAATACTTGACTAAACAGTTTGCAAGTTATTTATTTAATTAAAAATCGTTTGAATTTCGTGCTTAATATAGACAATAATTATTTTTAAACTAATAATGTTATCGGTTAATATCTTGCAGTTTGATTTAGAAATTTCCTTGGAATGGATATATTTTTCTCCACATTTTGCTACTAACTCAATGTTTTCAGATGCAATGAATGATGACACATTTTGTTTCATTTAGGGAATATTTTTAGCATTTCCAGCTTTAAAAAAGTATTTAAGCCACTTAAATTATTACCCATATATGTCATATTTATCTGTCATTTAAGGTATTTTAAGTCACATTAGGAAAAAGATCTAATGCATTTCTAACTTTAATATCCCATTTTCTCACCACATTTTCTTATCCTTTTCCTCTTACCCTTGCCTTCCTGCTCTAATCCCTCCTCACTCAGCCTCCTAGCACTTTGCTGCACTGTACTTTTCTAGATCATTTCCCTATGATATTTCTAAATATTTGGAAAGGCAGTCTCATGCGCACAGTCTTTCAGTCTCTTCTTGGCTGCATATGAATGGCCCTGGAACCTGGAACATTTACTTATCAAGAGATAAAGTGCACCTGCAGCCTGTGTTCGACCTGTCACCTGTGTGGGAATATCTTTCCCTGTTTCACACCCAATGTGTATTCTTTTGTTCTGTTTAGTGTGTGTGTGTCATATGACACCTGACCAGCCCCACTGCTATATCTGTCCCCTGCAGGAACCTGATGAGGTCCTTCTGTTGCTGCACAAGAGGGGTTCGTGCAGGCCAGTTGTTCTGTGTTGGCTGCTGAGAGGGACCCGCTGGCTATGGGAAACCACTGTGCACTCCTGAAGCTGATCTTGCCCTGTCTCTTTACGTGATTAAAGCATCGTTCCTTCCAGTGCTTGACAGTGTTGTGTTTTCCTTGGAGACTTTGATAATAACACGCAGTGGGCAGAAGTGCTTAGACTTCTACTTCTGGTGACAGACAACAGATGCCACTTGCCTGACACCAAATCTTCAGTAAAAGTACTGCTTCTTTATTTTATTTTGCTTTCATGGAAATTCCTGGTAGGCTTGAACTTTGTGCCCAAGTGCAGTACCTGAGTGGAGACATAGGAAGGATATAGAAATGGCCCTGTACTCACACAAAGCTTGAAATTAAGGCGTCAAGTCAAGTTTCCACAAATCCCCAAGGGAAAGTGGAAGCCTCAACTGATACTGAGTTACAACAATTGCATTCTAATCTTGAAAGGTCAGTGAGAGAAGCTACTCATCAAGGGACCACTAAACATAGTATCTTTATTGTACTATAGCTACTACCATCTTTTTTTGAAATCCAAAAGACTGGGAACTATTGCCCTAGCCAGCAGTCCCCAATTCTATCAGACCCATAGATACTGTAACTTGTATACAAACTTCCCCAAAGTAAATATATATATAGTATAATATAAAGCAGGAGGAAAGGAAAGCAATTCATAATAAAATAACATGTCGAATAGAAACTAGCTAGCCAAAATTTTACTTTGAAAAACTTACAGTGAACTAGATCAAATCCATACGCACATTTCTTTTTTCTTTACCTAATATTTATTTATTAATTTGGCTGCACCGGGTCTTAGTTGCGGCTCGCAAGATCATTGTTGTGGCACGCAGGATCTTCGTTGCAACGTGTGGGATCTTTAGTTGCAGCACGTGGGATCTTTTTTCAGTTGCAGCATGCGGGATCTAGTTCCCTGACCAAGGATTGAACTCCAGCTCCCTGCATTGGGAGCATGGAGTCTTAACCTCTGGACCACCAGGGAAGTCCCATACACACATTTCTTCATTTTTAATTCATAGAAAAATCTCTTAAATTTTTGCATGGAAAGAGATAGCATAGCTTAAGAGGGCAACTCTAGAGTCTGACTGCCAGGTTTTGAATCTACATTCTGCTCTTTCCAGCAAGTTACTTAAGCTCTTTGGCAAGTTACTCAAGCTCTCAGTGTTTTACTTTCCTCATGTGAACAATGTGGATAGAATTAGTACTATCATAGGGAGTTCTGGTGAGCTTTCAATGAGTTAATGCATGTAAAGCACTTAGACCAGGCTCAATAAACACTAGCTCTTATTATTATTGTGAAATGGTTCGAATGAGTCCACTGGACATGCCAACACAGAAACAAAGTACATTTGCACATCTTTTCTAAAGATTTATCCTGTCTCTCCCTTAGATTAAACTACTTTGAAAATATATAAAATAAAAAGAATCTTTTTTTCTGAAATTGAAGAGAGCTCTAGGCAAGGGCTCCGGAACGAGAAGGAGAGGAGCTCAGATTGTAAGGACATGTAAACCGGTAAGCAGAAGCAATCCCTAAACATAGCTGGGAAGGATGTTTCTGAGCTCATAAACTTATAGACTCAAGGTTTAAAATTCTCAAAAGGTATAGAAGTGAAAAAGTAAATTTGTGCTTTTTCACCCTCTATGCTAACACTTTATGCTGTTGCCAAGGGTTACTGTGATTAATAGTGTCTTATTTTTCTTTCCAGGAAGTATCTATAAATACAGAGGCACATATATTTTTATTTTAAATAAAAGTTTCTCTCTGCTTGCCTCTGTGATACTATAGCATACCATAACACCTGGATGAAATTCCATCATGTTTGAGAGGAATTCACTGAGGATAGTTTGACTTACAATACAGAGTGTACAGCAGAGTTGAAAGTCACTTTGGAGAGTCTGTTGGGTCCATTCCAAAGCAGCAGGCAGTTATCCTCTAAAGCAAATGACATTGAAGCACAGGAAGCTTGTGTGCTGCCAAGTGGGAAAGAAGCGCATATAGATTAAAACATCAAGGACACAGAAGCCAAACTTGGGCTTCAGACATGGATCCCAAATGGGAATCCACTCCAAACTGCAGCTGTTGATTTCTGATGAAGGACTTTATCATGTGAGAGGTTTTGGCAGTATCCTTTAGGATGAGTGGCAGCAGGGATCTAATTATTTCATATTGGTAATGAATTTCTCAAGCCACCTGGGCAGGTTCACTGACTCTACACAGATCCTTTCTTCCCTCACGTATGGTATTTTGTGGTAAACACAACAAATATATGCGTCTACTCTGTGCCAGCCATTATGTTAAGGGTAAGCTTATAAAAGTAACCAACACTTCGTCCTTGACCTCACAGAGTTCAAGTACAATTAAGAAGTTTCCACTAGTGGTCTGGAGGGTACGCCAGGTGTAACCCACTTCGAGCCTGAAGCTCTTAGCTGTAGGGAGGAAAGCACAGAGAGGGCATCCTTAGATACTATGGATACATTTTTAGAATAGTTCTTTATTCACAAATTTTCATTTTTTCAACAAATATTTACTTAGTACAAATATTGGGTTGGTAAGCCCTGGTAAGTCATTGTAAGGACATTGGCTTTTACTCTGGGTGGGATGGAAGGGATTAGAGTTTTTAGCAGAGGAGTGATGTGATCTGACTTACATGTTAACAGATTTACTATGGCTACTGCATGGAGAGTAGAGTTTAGAGAGAGAGGGGGCAGAAAAACCAGTTAGAGGGTAATTACAATGAGAGAGAGAGAGACAGAGACAGAGAGAGAGAGAGAGAGAGAGAGAGAGAGAGAGAGAGAGTGATGGTGGCTTGGACCAGGGTGTTGATGGCAGAGGTGGTAAAAATCAGTTGTATTCAGCGTATATTCTGAAGACATGTTTGATGATGGATTAGACTGAGTTTTGAGCATGTTGTCAATGGAGAGTTGGCTGTAACAGGGGTTAGGCTTTAAGCAAGCATGTATGCTGTATGCTGGAATATGACGAAGTGAATATGAATGTAAGAGAATGGATTGTAATGATTTTTTATAATTAATTAATTTATCTATTTTTGGCTGTGTTGGGTCTTCGTTGCTGTGCGCGGGCTTTCTCTAGTTGCTTTGAGCGGGGGCTACTCTTTGCTGCGGTGCACAGGCTTCTCATTGTGGTGGCTTCTCTTGTTGTGGAGCATGGGCTCTAGGTGAGCGGGCTTCAGTAGTTGTGGCATGCAGGCTCAGTAGTTGTGGCTCTCGGGCTTCGTTGCTCTGCAGCATGTGGGATCTTCCTGGATCAGGGCTCGAACCTGTGTCCCCTGCATTGGCAGGCGGATTCTTAACCACTGCACCACCAGGGAAGCCTGGATTGTAATGACTGAATGTGGAAGTCAAATTATTTGAAGAGGGACATGAGCACTTGAGATGAGGTGAGGAAAAGTGAAAAGGTGATAGAATCAATGAATCATTGGTTTTGATATGATCAGAGATGTCTGAAGACAGGGTTCTAAAAGAGTGAGCTAGAAAAATAGGTGGTGGTGGGAAGTTAGAGGCTGGAAATTTAGATTATGGAAGGTTTTCAATTTTTGGTAATAACAAGGTCTAAGATATATCATAGGAATGAGTGGCTGATGTAAAGTGATGGACAAGATCTTGGAGGAGAGGAGGTAAAGGACCATGGACGAGAGGCTAGACTACTGGAAGGATCATCCAACTGGATTTTGAAGTGACTGAGAGTGAAGACAGTAACTGTGTTGAAGAGAGTGACGTAAGCCAGGAATTAAAATTTGGTGGATGATTGCAACAAGAAGAGGTAAGGTGTAGTATAGACAGATGATTTGAGATTCAAAATCTGAGAATTTTAGAAAGGAAAGAAAGAGAATGACCTGGAGGTGAAGTAAGGAGGATACCTATCTTGCATCTTATCTTACCTGCAAGGCCTGATATTTCCACGTAAATGGAGGAAAAGCAGCTTGTATGTAGAGGATCCCAGGGGCGAGCCAGGTTTACAATGAAGCAAGAAGGTGAAGGAAATGATGAGAGAAGGGACTGAGAAAATAAGAGAATTTGCTGATGATGATCCATGAGTTCCAGAGAGCACAGGGCTCCCTCCTCACTCCTGCCACTGGAAAAGCAGAGCCCTCTCAGCAGGCATGTTTCCCAGGCTTTGGTAAATCATGAATCTGTACTAGCAGAGTACGTATTCTTTTGGATTTTTGAAGTGGAAATGCCTTCTACATTTTAGGATTAGTACACTTTGTCTCTTCTAGGAAGGACCTAGATGTACAACCAATCCATCTACCCACTATAAGTTTCCTGTAATGGTCACCTGAAGGGACTCATCAGAAACAGAAAAGGGACCCATTTAGACTGATGATCTAGGCCCCTAGGACTAAGACTATTAAGCAAATATCCGGGAACAGAGACTTCCTGAACCTCTCCGTAAGTCTCCTGTTTGGTAAAGGAATTAACACAAAGGTAGAAGAGACCTGAGGCTCCTGGAACATTTTGTGGTGCAACACTGATAGACTTTTTTTATCCAGCAGAATTGCTGGATAAAAGTTCAGAGCCAGACTGTATTCATTACCTAGGTTTTGTTATGCTCACCACCTTGACCTCTGCAATGTAATTAGGGTGCCCGAGAAAGCCAGGAAAGCACACATCTTAAATTGATCAAATCTGACAATGTTTAGCACTAAAGGGATATACTGCTTTTTTTTTCTTAATGGAGTTAGATTTTCTTTATAAACCTTTTAATTTTTTTTGTAATAAAATAAATCATCACTACACTTCACTCACAACCCTCAGCTGGAATAATGTAATGGATTTTTAAAAGCACTTTCTTCCCTGATAATAACATTTTGGGGTAAAAATTGATTCTTTGTCCAAGTAATTTCAAAAGCATTTAATTTACTTGTTTTTAGAAGATTCCATTTCTATGTTCTTAGAATAGAAGTCGAATGGTATTTGACATACTTAAACTGTACAGATTATATTTGATGTCCTTTATAGCTATTGTTAGAAGAGCAGTAGTGAAAATTGAACGGCTGTATCACTATCACTTAATTATCTACAATGGAATAAAAAACTTACTTTTCTCTGACACCCATAACCTCATATATAACCTTTGTGGCACTATTACATATTGCTTAGGTATGATTTTATTCTTAATTTTTAGCATTTTTGTGTCTTTTGAGGTCTGTATCGAAACTAGAATATTGTAATTATTCAAGGAGCAACATAGTCTTTAGGCCTATATGTGTTGCAGGTGCAAATTCCACAGACACAAACAAGTAGGGTGTGCAAAAGATGATAACTCACTTTATTTTTCCATTATAAAATTTAATTTCTACTTCCAGCACTTGTTTCCACCTCATAGTAGAGAACTGTATCTTGTAACTTGAGGTAAACTCAGGTAAATATGGAAATTTCTAGTAATTTAGCTTTAAATGTAGCCCAGTTCAGAGCCCTCTCCCTCCTCTCCCTAGGATGGCATCTCATTTAAGGGGGGAGAGAGAGGGAGCAGGTGTTAGAGGGGTCATGTATAGCATTATGGCATTGAATAAGCAGAGAATTCTCCCCTGGAATCCTCTGAGGTGGCTGGTAATTGCTCATGTTGAAATATACTAGGTCTGCATCTGGTTTCCTGTTTGCACAGTTCACATGGAGGTCTGCAGATATGACTCCTTTCAAGGACTCTAAGACCCTTTGGTCCTCTGGCTGTTTGCTTTGTATATTTCATTCTCTGAAGCAAGGAGAAGGTGTCCCTTCCCTTCCCCAGGGCCGTGAGCCACCCATAGCTGTCACTGGGCTTCTCTGTCCCACTGCCTTCCCCTTGTGTGGCCCAGGGCACTTCTTTGGGACTCTGTGACTCACGTGCAGAGAACCGATGTGAAGCAGACACAAGCCTTGTCTAGAGACTCCCCTCAAGGTTCACATGGTGGGCCTGTTATCTACTACCTTCCCCAAGACTGGCTCTTGGACAGGCAGGAAAAGGGCCTATTGTGAGGACCTGTCAGAGTCTAAGCTTTCTTCTTTCACTTGAAACTCTTCTCCCTAGAAGATGGTAAGTGGGTGTTACTTTGGCACTTTTTTGGAAGAAACATTAGGCCTCAATTTTTCTAAAGTGCGGCTTTTTTTTTTTTTGCGGTACGCGGGCCTCTCACTGCTGTGGCCTCTCCCGTTGCGGAGCACAGGCTCCGGACGCGCAGGCTCAGCGGCCACGGCTCACGGGCCCAGCCGCTCCGCGGCATGTGGGATCTTCCCGGACCGGGGCACAAAC
>NW_006786333.1:1546117-1559072 GCF_000442215.2 Lipotes vexillifer
TCCTGCTATCCTCTGGAGGCAATGGATGCCCTGACCAAGTAGGGGAGTTACTTATGTGAGGAAGTGCTGGGGAATGGACAAAGGAGAATGTAGAGAGGGCACAGACACACTGGCGAGAGCCTGAAGCTACTATCCCACAGCACTTACTCTCACCTGTGACCATCTCCATCCATATAGTCCTCTCTGGGTTCTGCGACATTAGTCTATTTTAATTTTCTTCCTACCTCTTTAATTCATACTTTTTTCTCCCTTTCTACTCTTGTCTCAAACCGAGAGGTTCTGGTTTTGGCTCTTGATTTTTCTCTCTTCTTAAACCTCTGACTCTTTGGAATTTCATGCATTCCAACACCTCCACCTGGTTCTATCTATACAAACAGGGCCTACCTCCAATCCCGACCTCCAATCTCACATTTCAGTGACCTTGAAGACACTTCTACTTGGACCTAACATCACCTCAAAATAACACGTCCAAATCCAAATTCTTCACCTTCACATCACCTTTTAAAACTAGCCTTCGCTTTTCTCCCCATGTCTATTAATGGCATCCCCATTTTTGCATTCACCGTGTCAAAAACTCTCCCCCTTTTTGACATCTAATAGTCAACAAATCTCACGGATTCTTTCTTTGAAATATCTCTCATATTTGCAACCCCATTCACATTCTGCCTCTCGCCACTGGACTGTGGCAGCTTATGTAACCTGACTTGAGAATTTCTTCAGCCTCACTTCCTCCTGCCATGTCTACCTCCTGTGGATCTCTCAGTTACTCTCACCTTGTTGTGACTCTACATCTTGGCTCTCATGTCCATATTGCTTTTTAGATGGATGAATAGATTTTGGATGTTCTGGTCTGGCTGTGCTTTTAGTGTCTTTCAGGGTATCTGTTCTTTAATTTCGTGTGCCAGCCCCGCGCACTGTCTTGATTGATGAGGGCTCCACTTGCTAGAGCCTAGGCATCTGTCTTCTGCCTAACTGGGAAAGGGCTTCATATTAACTTGCCTTGCTGCCTGCAGTCTGCTGAACACCATTCTCAGGTTAACGGTAGTCTTATCCTGTCTCTTCCTTCCTTCCTCGTCCTCAGGGATTCTTCATCACCTACAGGAGAAGATTCCAGCATGTGGAATCTTGCATTTAAGCTCCTCCACATTCTATCATGAATCAGCTTTCTAGCTTTACTACTAACGACTGTCATAAAAGAACCGTTAGTCAGCCCCACTAAATAGATCCAATTACCATCTCTCTAGAACTTTTTTTGCTTTTGGACATCTGCAATTTTGTTTGTGTCCTTCTGGGTATTTGAAATCCCTGCCCCACCTCCCCCACCCCCCATCCCCAATTCATCTATGGAAAACATACTCTTGTTTCAAATTTTAGCTTAAATTGCTTCTTGAAGCTTTCCTACCAGCTTACTGTATCTTTCCCTCTGGAAACACAAAACAATACCAGGAACTGAAATAATGAATCACTATAATCATATCAACAGATACATAAAATGTAAAGATATCTATATATAACAGTTGCATGTAAGTGATTTTACCCATGTTACGGCAATTGGATTGGCCAGGCTCTGGATGGATTTCTGTGAAAAAAGGAGAGATGATTTTTAGTTGCTCTAGCAAAGATCACAATGACCTCTGAATCCCCAAATCTAGCCCTTCTTCCCAGGCCTCTTCCTTCTTGATGTTTGTTGCATGTGTCCTCCCCAGGCCCCTACACCCCCAAATTCCCTCCCTATTGGTCCTTCTTCTTCCACATTGATCACTCCCTTTCAGGCTGTTTTTCCATCTTTCTTTGCCTAAACCCTGGTCTGCAGGTGCTCCCTGAGTGATATCACCACTGATTTCAAGGACCAGCTTATGACACAAATGTTGAAGTCTACCCTTGACTCTTCTACTAGTAAGCTCAGTCTAGACCTATGTTTTTGGCTTGGCAGCTCTGTAGATAATTCAAACTCTAAGTAACCCAAACTGAACTCATTATTACCCTCCATGACTCCAATTGCTCCTTCCTCTGTATATGCCTTTCGTGTTGGAAACAGCATCATCTCAGTCACCCATTCTGAGAGAATCCTCAGCTGCTACTCTCTCCTCTTCCCTCAACACCAATTCACTCCTCTCCTTGAAATTCTTCAGAGCATTTTGTAACACTCAGACTTATGTGCAAGTTTTACCATGGCCCTAAATGTGGTGTCTGCCTAATTCTCCAACCTCATCTCATGCCACTGTTCTCCTTTTGCTGAACTCTAATAACTCGGATTTTCTACCTCATGCCTGGCCTATTAGGATTCTTTATATGCTAGCTTAAAGACCACCTTCTCAGAGTCACAACCGACCTAAGCAAAGTAGCTCCCCTTGTATTATTTTCTATTAACTATCATTCTATTTCTTTCTTTCTTTGTTCTTAATATAAACCACAAATTCCTCTTCCGCTGGCAAATAAGCTTCCTGAGAACAGGTGCCATGCCTACTTTTTCATTGTTTTAGCTGCAGGTGCTTGCCATGTGGTAGGAACTCACTCAAATTTTATTGAGTGAAAAGATCAGTCATCAAATTCTGTTGATTCTACCTTCAAAATGGCCCTTGAATACACCTTCCCTTTCCATTACTGCTTTTTCTCTAGCTAGACTCTTACTAATTGAGAAGCAATGAAGGATAGTGGTTAAATATACAGGCTCAGGAGTAAGACATTTTGGGTTTGAATCCTAGCCTTAACACTTCCTACCCATGGACACTTTAAGCAAATGATTTAGCAACTGTATACCTAAGTTTAACATCTGTAAAATGGAGATAATAGCATCTTCTTTATAGAGGTGTAATAAGAATATACATAAATAGGCAAATAATTAGCATATGAACATTATAAGCATTGTCTGTTAGCTATCACTACTTTTCTCATTTAAACTATTATCGTAGCCTCCTGTCTCTAGTATCTTTACCGCTGTCTTCCTAAAACATAAATTTGATTGTATTACTTTGCTACTTGGAAAAACACTTTTTTATAATGGCTGTGTACTGTCCACAGGATGAAACTCAGCACTTGGCATTGAGTCCAAAGTTCTTCACAGTCTAGCCCCATTTCTCATCACTCAGACCCATGCTCCTTCATTCCAGTTACTTGGGTTACTCATCCTTCCTCAAAAATTAACAGCATGAAAAAAAAAAAATTAACAGCATGCTTTCCCCCAGTTTGTATCATGGATTGTGTCCTTACCTCTGCCTGGAATTTTCCTTGCCCCATCCGATCAGGCAAATTCTTATTCTTTCCCCCCACCTCTGAATACCCAGTTCTAATATTGCCTGCTCAGTGAAACCTTCCCTGACTCTTCCTAATAATAATTATAGCAATACTAAAAATAATGACAGCTGTTAAACTTACTGAGTACTTACCACATGCAAGCTACAATGCTTCACATTATTATCTCATTTAATTTTTTTTTTTTTTTTTTTTTTGCGGTACGTGGGCCTCTCACTGTTGTGGCCCCTCCCGTTGCGGAGCACAGGCTCCGGACGCGCAGGCTCAGCGGCCATGGCGCACGGGCCCAGCCGCTCCGCGGCATGTGGGATCTTCCCGGACAGGGGCACGGACCCGTGTCCCCTGCATCGGCAGGCGGACTCTCAACCACTGTGCCACCAGGGAAGCCCTCATTTAATCTTTTTAATGACCTATGAGATAGGGTTAATGTTAGTCTCCATTATACAAATAGAAAAACTAGGCTTAGAGAAGTTAGCTGGAATTAATGATTTCTCTACATGCCAGTAAGACTTTAATATACCTTCATCATAGCTCTAGAACCCTGTTACTCTCTTATATATTCAAGTGGCTGCTCTTTGCCTCCCTTCCTGCAGAATGAGCCCCTTGCAACTAAGAACTGTGCTATTTAACTTTGCATCTATGGGGCTTACTGTGATGCCTGGCACATGGCACTTAGTCAGAAAATGTTTCTCTTGCCCGAATTGTGTCTTCACTAAGACCTCCAAGATCAGTTTTAGACAATTTTCTCTAATTAAGTCTAAACTTTCTTTTGAATCCTTGAGCCTGGCATAAAATGGCCTTATGAACTTTTTTTTTTTGAAATAAATAATTATAAATCTCCTTTAAAGAAGGGATGAAGAAAACAAGAGAGAGCTACACGGGGACATTAAAATTTGTTTTACTTACTGGAAAAATCAACTTAGATTTCAAATGATAAAAAGTTCCAGGTGTAAAAAGAAATGAAATGTAAGCAAAGCATTCATGTTCATTTTGTGGTACAAACAAAAGGAGTAAAAATGCATTTTATTTTGATTAAATTTGTTCTCAGACCTCTACACCTTAATGATGCCCTTAAGAACTAAAGTAATTTTTACTTTGTATTTCTTGAAACAATAGGATGCAGCTATAGAAAGTTATTGACATCATAACCCTACATATCTTTCACTGATATGTACTTCTGTATTCAAAACAATTTATCTCTTATTGGCGAAGAAGATTTTGAAACCACACATGGAAAGATTAGGCTTTTTCATCAGAACAGATAAAATTCAAAATTCTATGAAAGATCTAATTTATGTGAAAATTTCATTTTTCCCCCCAAATATGCCACTAACAGAGAGAGGTGTCTGGCAATGTGAAGCATAACTTAACTCTATTTTACTATTCCCATGGATAGAACTATTAGAAATACTAATTTGAATTTTGCAAAGATTTCCTTGAAGTTATGGGAAAAACAAGAACATTGAAAACAATTCATTTTATTAATTACCTAAAACTCAGGAAGGCACTGGGAGTACATTTTGCAGTGCAGTTACAAATCAGATTACCAGAATAATTTTTGACCCCTTAGACCCACAATTTGGTGTTCTATTGGGGCAGGCAAAGAACAAACTAGAAAACTTGCTGGAGACAGGGAATGGGGCTGACCATAATGGATGGGAAGAAGGAAATGTTAATAACTATTAACTGAACACTCGTCATGTATCAGACACTGAACTAGGGGCTTTAGCATATATATATGCGCAATATCTCATGAAGTACCCATTATTATTAGTTCCACTTAGTATATGAGGACACCAAAGTTTAGAAGAATTATATAACTTGACCAAAGAGACATAGCTAGTAATGTCTAGCCGAGACCAGGACTGACTCCAAGGGCTATACTTTTTTTTTTTTTTAATAAATTTATTTATTTATTTATATTTATTTTTGGCCGTGTTGGGTCTTCGTTTCTGTGCAAGGGCTTTCTCCAGTTGCAGCGAGCGGGGCCACTCTTCATTGCGGTGTGTGGGCCTCTCACTGTCGCGGCCTCTCCTGTTGCGGAGCGCAGGCTCAGTAGTTGTGGCTCACGGCCTTAGCCGCTCTGCGGCATGTGGGATCTTCCCAGACCAGGGCTCGAACCCGTGTCCCCTGCACTGGCAGGCAGACTCCCAACCACTGCGCCACCAGGGAAACCCCAAGGGCTATACTTTTAACCACTAGGTCATAACAGACTCAGGAGGCCAAAAGATGGCCTCTAGAGGTTCTATGTTCAGCTTTAGACTCCATAGATAGCAATTCATGTTGGTTATATTTAAGATCATTAGGTTCAACAGAGGAAATTCAACAAATAGGATATTGAGAAAAGCATGCCTAGTCAAGACTGATCACTGTTGGTCTTGGGGGCCTTGGAAGGGGCTCTACATCTTAAGTATGCTTCTTAGACAATAAGAAAATTAAATGCACAAATAGGAAGATTAAGGTGTACATACAGAATCATATAATTTTTGATGATAACTGCAGAAGCCTTACTGCCAAAACCATTATAAAGATGCAGTTTTTACAAAATTCACAAAAATCTCCAGAGGAGGTAGTTTACAAACTTCTTAAAAAACATTATGGTCGTAAATTTCTTTCTGATGTCTAACCCAAATTTATGAAACTGAAATTAAAACCCTAATTTCCTTAGGTATAAATGAAGACCATTTGCTCATCCATATACATTCAAGGAAGCTATACAAAATGCTGAGTTTAACTCTGCAGAGATGCAGTGACATTTGGGAATATTCAGGGTCATTACTTAAAATAATCTTTAGACTGGTAAAATATTTTGTGAGTCTCAAAGAATTTCTTAGTTGTTGATGAATCTGTCAACTGTTGATATATATAGCTAATACTAAAGGTCTAGTAATGATTATTAACTTACAGATTATTCATGCCCTTTAACTTTTGTCCTGCTCCCTTTGGCTGACTGCCCCATACAACTGTTTTGCTTATTTGCAGTTTAAATCTATCCGTCTTGCTATTTGTTAGCTGATGTGGTTAAAAATATTTTTTAGTACTGTAGTTAAAATAACAGTTAATCAAAATAAAATTGTATATCACACATAGAATCATCATTTAAAAATGTCCCTACTTTTTCTTACTAATAATAGACTCATTTTGCTTTCTTTAACATACCATGTCGTTTTCTTTTAGAATAATTCACTGAATTTGGTCCTCACCAATTGTCTTTTCTTGTTCTGTAAGAATAACATGGTCTGTACTTTTTATTGATGCATTTTATTTATTAAAAACATTTTTTTTATTGTGGTAAAAGTCACATAATATAAAACATACTATTTTAACCATATTTAACTGTACATTTCAGTGACACTAAGTATATTCACATTGTTGTGCAACTCTCACCATCATCCACCTCCTGAATTTTTCACCTTCCTAAACTGAAACTCTGTCTTCATTAAACACTAACTCCCCATTCCCCCGCCCCCGCTAACTCCCAGCCCCTGGCATCTACCAATGTACTTTGTGACTCCATGAATTTGACTATTCTAGGTACCTTGTATAAGTGGAATCAAACAGTATTTGTCTGCACCCAATGTATATTAGAATGCATTTTTAAGGTTAACTTAATATATGTCCTGCAAACAGATTGTACCTTCTTTTTATTTTTTCCCTGTGCTATACAGTAGGCCTTTATTTCTTAGAGAATTTTCAGGTTCATAGCAAAATTGAATGGAAAGTAGAGTTCTCTTATATTTTCTGCTCCCTCCTCTGCACCGTACACACAATCTTCTTCACTATCGACATTCTGTACCACAGTGGTATATTTGTTACAAGATGTAATTATATTAACACCTAAAGTCCATAGTTTACATTAGGGTTCACTATTGGTGCGGTACATTCTATGTGTTGGTCAAATGTATTATGACATGTGTCCATACTGTAGTATCATATAGAATAGCTTCACTGCCCTAAAAATTCTCTGTGCTCTGCCTATTCATCTCTCCCTTCCCCCAATCGCTGGCAACTACTAATCTTTTAAAAGTCTCTATGGTTTTGCCTTTTTCAGAAAGTTGTATAGTTGGAAGCACATACTGATTGTATGTAGCTTTCACAAATTGGCTTTTCATTTAGTAATATACATTTAAGATTCCTCCATGTCTTTTTATGGCTTTATGGCCCATTTATTTTCAGCACTGAATAATATTCCACTGTGTGGATGTACCACAATTTATTTATCCATTCACCTACTGAAGGACATCTTGGTCGTTTCCAAGTTCTGGCCAAAATGAATAAACCTGCCATAAACATCCACACACAGGTTTTTGTGTGGACATAAGCCTTCAGCTCATTTGGGTAAATACTAGGGAGCACAATTGCTGGACTGTGTGGTAAAAGTACATTTAATTTTGCAAGAAACTGCCAAACTGCCTTCCAAAGTAATTGTACCATTTTGCATTCCCACCAGCAATGTGTGAGAGTTCCTGTTGCTCCACATCCTTGCTAGCATTTGGTGCTCTCAGTGTTTAGATTTTGGCCATTCTAATACATGTATAGTGGTATCTCGTTGTTTTAATTTGCATTTCTCTGATAACCTATGATGTGGATCATCTTTTCATATGCTTATTTGCCACCTGTATATCTTTTCTGGTGAAGTGTCTGTTCAGGTCTTTTGTCCATTTTAAAATATGGTATTCATTTTCTTATTTTCTTTCTGTATATTGGATAACAGACCTTTAGCAGATGTGTCTTTTTAAAATATTTTCTCCTATCTTATATTTTTAATATAAAACTTTCCCATGATTTCGATAGTTATTCTTTCCCCCAGTTAGTATTCTTCATTATTTAAAATTTTTGAAATCTCATTTGTTCATATGTTTATTCAAAATACATTTATTGAGCATTTTTATTAAGTATGTCCTAGATCATGGGAATACAAGATGAAAAAGGCATGGTCCTTGACCTCAAAGATGCAATCAGTCCACCATAAGAGACAATAAAACTATTGCTACAATAGAAATACATGTACGGTGTTATGGTAACAAGAGACAGTTGTGACTCTTCTGGGAAAAAATAAGGTTAAATGAATAACAAAGATAGCAATAATATCTGAGCTTTATTTAGGAAGCTCTTAAATTTGTACCTGGCATTGTAGCCAAGAGTTTTATATACACCGTCGTATTTAAAGTTCACAGTAACTCTGTGAGGCATATATACTTTAATCTCATTAAATTAGGATTTCTGTTCAATGAAGGACAACATGAACCAAGGAGAAAAACCAATGACAGGAGGGGTAGAACATATCTGAAATGTCTAAAACCAATAAAGGATTAAATATCTGTACTTTGTAGGAACACCTGCAAATAAACAAGGAAAAGATAGAAAACACAACTGTAAAATGGGCAAAGAATATGAATAGGCAATTTACAAAAGAGGAACTCTAAAAGGTTAACAAGTATATGAAGACATGCTCAAGAGTATTAGTATTCAGAGAAATGCAAATGCACATTAAAACAATGAGCTATCAGTTTACCCCTGTTAGAATGGGAAAAAAAGGAGAGAGAGAGAAATGACAAGTGGGGCATAGGAATCCTCATGCACTGTTGGTAGTAGTTTACACGGACCTTCTATTTTGGAGAGAAATCTGGCTTTGCCATGTGAAATTAAATATGCGTATCTTTTCCTCAGTGATTCTACTCCTCCTTCTTTGCTCACAGAATCCTAGCTTTTACTGGAAGCAGTTACCAGAGATCAGGGACAGTGATTGACCTTGGTTACTATTAATCCTGTGCCCCTTTGTCACGTCTGGAAATAGGCATGTGACCAAGCCTTGGATAATCGCATGTAAGGGGAAGTCTGCTAGGAGGCCATTAAGATTGTCTTTCTTGATATGCAAGGATATGATATTTGGAGCTTCAGCAGCTATGCTGCTACCGTGACAAACAAATCAGGATCCCAGAGTCAATAGGCTGAGGTGGCAGAACAGGACTCTTGGTCTTTGAAGAAATCATTGAGTTTGCAAACCAACCTTGAAACCACCTTTCAGTGCACTGCTTGTCTTGCCAAGTAATTAAATATCTTTGGTTTAAATCACTGTTAGTGGAAGTTTCTGTTGCTTTGGGCAAAATTATCCTTACTAATGCAGTGCACAAATGTTTGTTGAGTGAACAAATACTGGTTGCTATAATCATCATAAAACAAACTGTTCTTAGTCTCTATTTCTACAATAAGAGAGGTTAAAGAAGAGGACAAAATAAAGAATGCAGCCAGCATAATACTAAAATATATTGGTTGGTTATGAAAATAGCTACATTAGATCCTGTATTTGTTTCCTAGAGCTGCCATAACAAATTACCACGAACTAGGTGGTGTAAAACAACAGAAAATTTCTCTCACAGTTCTGGAGTCTATAAGTTGGAAATCAAAGCGTTGGCAGGGCTATGTTCTTTCTGAAGGCTCTGGGGAAGCACAAATCCTTCTTTGCTTCTTGCTAGCCTTTGGTGGCTCCTAGCAATCCTTGGTTTTCCTTGGCTTTTAGTTGCCTTCCTCAACCATCTTACATGACTTTCTTCTCTGTGTGTGTGTCTCTCTGTGTGCTTTCCTCTTCTTATAAAGACATAAATAATTGGATTTAGGGGTCTACCCTAATCTAGTATGTTCTCATTTTGATCCTTATTTTTAAAAATTAATTAATTAATTAATTTATTTTTGGCTGTGTAGGGTCTTCATTGCTGCATGCGGGCGTTCTCTAGTTGTGGTGAGCAGGGGCTACTCTTCGTTGCGGTGTGCGGGCTTCTCACTGCGGTGGCTTCTTTTGTTGCGGAGCATGGGCTCCAGGCATGCGGGTTCAGTAGTTGTGGCACACGGGCTCAGGAGTTGTGGCACACGGGCTCAGGAGTTGTGGCTTGCAGGTTCCAGAGTGCAGGCTTAGTAGTTGTGGCGCAAGGGCTTAGTTGCTCCATGGCGTGTGGGATCTTCCTGGACCAGGGCTCGAACCCGTGTCCCCTGCATTGGCAGGAGGATTCTTAACTGCTGCACCACCAGGGAAGCCCCTTGGTCCATATTTTGATTACATCTGCAATTACCCTCTTTTCAAATAAGGTCACATTCTGAGGTTCCAGGCGTTCAAGAATTTTGGGAGGACACTATTCAATCCACCACAGATCCAAAATACTTTATTTATTTCATCTAAAGCAAGAATATCTGGATTCTAAATCTTCCATTTTATTATCACATTGATATCTTTACTTTTAGTCTCTCCTATTTGTAATTTAGCTGATATAAATCTCTGTTGCAACTGAAATTTAACTTATTATGTCATTATTATTATAAGTCAATTCTACATTATGACACTTTTTTACTGAACATAGGCACATTTATGCTGATTCTAATTAAAGGACATTATTGCTCAAAATGTCACAGACATCTAAGTGTACTGAGAAGCAAGCAAGCAAACAAATAAATAAAAAGGATCACTTAAAATTGGTAAGATTTTACTTATTTAGAAATTTTGATGTCACAGTAGTTATTAATGAGGGCATATTTATTATAGAGATGTTATTTTCCCCTCTAGCCATCTGAAGGTAATCACAAATTATAGTTCGGAAAATTACTACTCATCTGGGAATTGTAACAGAAGATTTTAGTGTTGAGAAATTTGGAACTTTTGGGTTTTTTTAATATCCAGTTATTTCATTTATGAAATTACTTTGAGAAACATTCCTTTAGTGATACCCTTTGTGTTGATTTCAAAATAATTTTTGCTCTTTGTTCCTTTCCTTGTGTTCCTTAATTTTGATCTGATAAAAATAGCACTGTGATGGGCAAAAAACCTGGGTTTTAATTCCCTCAAGGTCAATGTTAAGTGCATTTCACAGCTCTTCTTGATAGATTGACTATCAAAAGGTAATAAATCTCAGTTTCCTAATGTAAGCTCTGGACAAAGAAGCTATTTAACCATTATTTTATTTTACTCTTTTTGTCCAGTGCCTTCAATTTATTAACTTAAATATTTCAATTTACTGAAGTATATGAGAGAAAGAGAGGAAAATGTCTGTTCATTAAGCTAAATTTGGCTAAATCAAGCTGTATGAGCAGACCATTTCTAGCACTGAGCAGCTGTGTTTCCAGATATAAAGAGAGGGAGGAGTGTTAGTTATTCTTTTAAAAAAAACACTAGAAGGACTCAGTTTTTATAACAGTAGAAGTGATATGTGCTCTTTACAGAAAATTAAGAAAATTTTGTTTTCCACCTCTGTCTGGCAAATTCCCATTTATCCTTTAGTTTTAAGCTGAAGTTCCTCAGGAAAGCATCCCCTGACTAGGTTAGCCTGCCCTAGGACATGATGACATCACCTGTACTTCTCTTTTGTTGAACTTCTCAAAATATAATTAATAATTTGTGTAATTGCCTGTTCCCTACTATGTCTAAATTCCATGAGGGCAGGGGTCGTCTCTATTTTATTCTCATCTGCAATCTCAGCTCCTAGCACATTCTCCAGCACAGATAGATGAATAATTGTTGAGGGACTTCCCTGGTGGCGCAGTAGTTAAGAATCCGCCTGCCAATGGAGGGGACATGGGTGCGAGCCCTGGTCTGGGAAGATCCCACATGCCACAACTACTAAGCCTGCACTCTAGAGCCCATGAGCCACAACTCCTGAGCCCGCATGCCACCACTACCAAGGTACTACCGAGGCCCACGCCCCCTAGAGCCTTTTTCTTTACATGGTTGAGATTATTCCATATACAATTTATTTCACTTAATATTATCTAGTTTCTCTTTTAATGATTATTTTTATTTATTTATTATTTATTTTATTAAAGATGCTATACAAATCCATATTAAAACAAAAAAGTGTGAAGAATGGAGAGTAAAAGCACTCTAAGACCCCAATCTTCATTCTCAGATCTCCAGAGGGCAATAACCACTGTTCACAGTTTAAATACCTACAGTAGTTTCCATGCTGTAACAAATTACCATGAACTCAGTGGCTTAAACAATCAAGTTTATCATCTTCTAGTTCTGGAGGTCAGAAGTCCAAAATGAGTTGGTAGAGCTGAATTTCTTTTGCAGGTACTGGGGGAGAATCCATTTTCTTGCCTTTGCCAGCTTCTTGTGAAACTACTCACATTCCTCGGCTGGTGGCCCTTCGTCACTCTGACTAATGTCTCTGTCATCACATCTCCTTTTCTTCTCTGATCCTCTTGCCTTCTTCTTATAAGGGCCCCTGTGATTCTAAAGGGCCAACCCAGATAATTCAATATAATCTCCCCAACACAAGATTCTCTCTCTTTTTTTTTTTTTTCAAGATTCTTAATCATATTTGCAAGTCCCTTTTGTCACTTTAGGTAAACACATTCACAGGCTCTAGGGAGCCATTATTTTGCCTACAACAGCACCTTTCTAGCAACTTTCTATAAAACACACAACTCCTCCCTCCCCTCCACACCACTCCAATATCTTCCTAAGAGAGGCTTTCAGGATGTCCCACACTTTACTAAACATGATATAATTAAAGTATTTATTAAATGTCCTTGGGACTCCATAGAGTCTCAAAAGATGCATAGTGAATAAAAGCAATAAACAACTGAATAAAAATCAACTGAATAAAATCAGTTGCACTTGTAGGAAATTCTTAGCTAACAAAGAACTAAACTCTATCAATTGTCTTTGCACCAACAGAACCAGTGACTTTTTTTTTTTTTTTTTTTTTTTTTT
>NW_006786333.1:1559082-1611692 GCF_000442215.2 Lipotes vexillifer
TTTTTTTTTTTTTTTTTTTTCTGTACGCAGGCCTTTCACTGCTGTGGTCCCTCCCGTTGCGGAGCACGGGCTCCGGACTCGCAGGCTCAGCGGCCATGGCTCACGGGCCCAGCTGCTCCGCGGCCTGTGGGATCTTCCCGGACCGGGGCATGAAGCCGTGTCCCCTGCATCGGCAGGCGGACTCTCAACCACTGCGCCACCAGAGAAGCCCACCAGTGGCTTTTTGATTGACAAGGGAGCATTACACTACTAATAAGATACCAAGTTTTACATCACTAAAGTATTCAACATGACTTTCTGTCCAGGTCATAATGGCATTTTCAGGACAACACAGGATTTCCAAAAATGAGACTTTGAAGGGCATTTGCTCTACTCTTGCACTGAAGCAATGTTATTCTGTGTTAGTTCTGAAGTTAATGAGAAGGTCATGAGTTGGAAACTGATTACAGCCTAACAAACTATTATTTCTTTTTATTTCTATTTTTTGAAACAAATACCTTTTATTTTTCTGATTTTTGTCCTGGAACAGGAAGAAATACCAAAACCATTTTAATGCTGAGGACTAAAACTCCAAATTGCAAGGTACAAGAAGGTTGGTGAGAAGTAAACAAAAGTAATTGTATACCATCATATGAAAAGCAAGTCACATACAGAATAAAATTTGTTCCTGTACTATATCTACTAATTTAAATCATGATGCTAATAATTATCAAATTACTACTAAGTATTTTCTAAGGATATATTATATGTATAGGACTATATTCTAGGCTATATTCTAGTTCCTGATTGGGTTCACAAGAAATATAAAACCTAGGTCTACCATATGTTCTTTTATTCCTTTTTTAAATTGTGTTAAACATAATATAAAATCTACCATTTTTAAGTGTACAGTTCAGTGGTATTAAATACTTTCACACTGTTGTGCAGCCATCACCACCATCCATCCCCATTAACACCATGTGTTCTTTTTTTTTTTAACATCTTATTGGAGTATAATTGCTTTACAATGTTGTGTTAGCTTCTGCTGTATAACAAAGTGAAACAGCTATAAAATTCAAAAAGAGTCATGTACCACAATGTTCATTGCAGCTCTATTTACAGTAGCCAGGATATGGAAGTAACCTAAGTGTCCACTGACGAATGGATAAAAAAATTGTGGCACATAAATACAATGGAGTATTACTCAGCCATAAAAAGAAACGAAATTGAGTTATTTATAGTGAGGTGGATGGACCTAGAGTCTGTCATACAGAGTGAAGTAAGTCAGAAAGAGAAAAACAAATACTGTATGCTAACACATATATATGGAATCTAAAAAAAACAAAAAACAATTATTAAATGGCTCACTGGAAGGAGGGAAGAAAAGTATTTGAGGCCAAACTGAAATGGAATTTAAGATGGTGCAAAATTAAAAAAACAGTACTAGAAAATGATATAAATATACTGGAAAGAAATGTTTTTGCTTCATTTTAATTGATTTTTTCCGTATGTATTTTATTATGTATCTAATGTCTGTATCTAATTTTATTGAGTGTTATCTTGCCCAAAGAAATATTTTGACTGTTGGATGTGAAATGTTTTCAGCAAATATTTGTGGTGCTGATTGTTGTAACAGATTTGCCTGTAGCAATTAAACTGTATAGTATAAACTACATTGCAAAATCTCTCTCAGGGGCCATGTTCTGATCCTGATTAAACTTATCCTTTCCACTCACTTTATTTTCTAACAAAATTTATTTAGTAGTCACAGAAGTACTTCTTATAATAAGTTAATGCAAGTCTGTCTTCCAAATTGCTCTGGGCAAATGTTTAAGCCAGACCTCACTTGTATACGAGTCCTAAACCTAGTCCACTTCCTGTGAGTCTTACGTTTAAAAATAAGACACTACTATGCATTTAGTTGTACGAGTCAAATATCCAAAAGTCATCTTTAAAATTGTCCTCTCTCCTACTTCCTAAATATAATCTATCATCATGTTCCGTTGGTTATAATCTTAAAATTCTTACTGGTTCTCTCCATTTTTCATCATCTTTACTCTTACCACCCTGGTCCAAGCTACTGTTGCCTGAACAGTAACAGCAGCTTCCCCAGTGCTCTACCTGCAGCCATTCTCCTCTTTGGAGCCAGCATGATCTTTACCATTCTGAAGCTTTCCATGAACCTGACCCTCAAGGAGCAGGCACCTGCTTAGCAATGCAGTTTCATCTTACAGCACTCTCTCTTTTGTTGTTGAACTGCAAGCACAATGTTATGAGTGATTAAAAAGCTCCTGATAAGGCAAGTTTCCATAGGTTCTTTGCAAGAGCTATTTCCTCTGCTTTGAAAGCTTTTCCCTCCCCTCCATCTTTGCCTCAACTCATTAATTTCAGTTCAGTCAGTTTCCTCAGGGAAACCTAACCTGGTTTTTTCTTATAAGGTTTGGGTCCCCTACTAGGAACTCTCCTGTTAGACTTTTACACTTGCTTAAATGCTTCTACTATTAATGTCTTTCTCCTCTGGACTGTAAGCTCCATGAGGGCAGAGACTTGCTCAGTTTTTGCTCTCTCTTCTGTTGCCTGTGACTAGCACAATGCTTGGTACGTAACTGGTGTTATAAATATCCACCAAGCGAATGAATAACACAATGGTGTTCTTGGTGCACAAAAGAGAAGAGAGAAAAAGAGAATGAAAAAGATATGATAGGGTGTAGCTAAGAGGAGAGAGCAAGAATAAACACTGATCCAACACGAGAATCAACAGAGTCAATCTGATTTATTATGTGATTGAAGAACAATAGTGAAAACAGCACGGATAGATGAAAATGCTAATTCAAAAAGACACACACACCCTAATGTTCATAGCATCACTATTACAATAGCCGAGATATGGAAGCAACCCAAGTGCCCAGAAACAGACAAATGGATAAAGAAGATATGATATATATATGTGTATACACACACACACACAAACACACACAATGGAATACTACTCAGCCGTAAAATGAATGAAACTCTGACATTTGTAGCAATGTGAATGGACCTAGAGAATATTATGCTTAGTGAGTATATCAGATAGAGAAAGACAAATACTGTATACTACTTATATACTACTTATATGTGGAATCTAAAAAATGATATTTGGGTTGGCCAAAAAAGTTCATTTGGGGTTTTCCTTAAGATGTTATGGAAAACCCGAATGAACTTTTTTGGCCAACCCAATACAAACAAATGTATACAGCAAAATGAGAAACAGGCTCACAGATATAGAAAACAAGTTAGTGGTTACCAGAGGGGAGAGGAAAGGGAGGAGGGGCAAATCAGGGATAAGGGATTAAGAGATACAAACCTCTACGTACAAAATACATAAGCAACAAGGATATATTGTATAGTACAGGGAATTATAGCCATCGTTTTGTAACAACTTTTAATGGAGTATAATCTGTAAAAATGATGAGTCACTATGCTGTGCACCTGAAACTAATATAATACTGTTAATCAACTATAAGTCAATTTTAAAAAAAGGCTATTTAAAAACCCAGCATGGATAGACCTCATGGTTTACTTACTGTGAGGCTCAGGCATAAAAACTTTATTAGAGAAGCCATGAATACACGTGTATAGATGTGTGTAATTTTGATCTGATAATCAAATGCTTGTTTTCTCTTTTAGTTGCTAAGTCAATTATTCATTTAATGAATAACTGAATTGAACTGTAGTCTAAATGCAGACTCTGGTTAACAACTTTTTTTAAAAAGATTGAGATAGAATGACATAAATATTGTAACAGTTTTAGGTGTACAACATAATGATTTGATATATGCATATACTGCAAAATGACTGCCACAATAAGTCTGGTTAACATCCATCATCACATAGTAACAATTATTTTCTTGTGATGAAAACTTAAAATAAAAATTAATTAATTAATTATTTTTTGGCTGTGCTGGGTTTTCGCTGCTGCGTGTGGGCTTTCTCTAGCTGCGGCGAGCAGGGGGCTACTCTTCCTTGCAGTGTGCGGGCTTCTCATTGCGGTGGCTTCTCTTGTTGTGAAGCAAGAGGTCTAGGCACGTGGGCTCAGTAGTTGTCGCTCACGGGCTCTAGACTGCAGGCTCAGCAGTTGTGGTGCACAGGCTTATTTGCTCTGCGACATGTGGAATCTTCCCAGACCAGGGCTTGAACTGTGTCCCCTGTATTGGCAGGCGGATTCTTAACCACTGCGCCACCAGGGAAGCCCGATGAGAACTTTTAAGATCTATTCTCTTAACAACTTTCAAGATCTATTCTCTTAACAACTTTCAAATATACAATACAGTATTGTTAATTACAGTCACCATTCCCAGGATTTAAGTGGAAGTTTATACATTTTGAATGCCTTCACTCCTTTTGCCCACCCTCTGCCCTCTGCCTCTGGCACCACCAATCTGTTCTCTGTATCTGAGTATCATTAACAATTCTAACCAAATTTTAAACTATGCTATTTCACATATTAACAGATTAAAAAATTATTATTTCCCACTTTGAGTAGTGTTTAAAACTGCTCATGTGTCCTACATTAAGGTCTGAAGCTGGCCACCACACACTTCAAAATCAGTGGTTCAATGAAAAAAGAGAAATAGAAGTCTACTTCTTTCACATAACAATGAGGATTTACTCAAATCCAAGAGCTAATGACAGACTTAATGGAAAAGTGCTAAAGCCATTCTTTTAAAATTAAAATGAAACAAGAAAATCTTCTGCAATTAATATATTAATAAGCCATAACATAAGCCATGAAAATGAAATATTGATCCAAGATACAAGAAATAATATTGGAAAGGAAAATTTGCAGATAACATTACTGTAATACTAGGAAAGCCAAAACAATTTGTCAAACAAAAGTTTTAAATAATTTTGAATATTAAGATAATTAAATAATTCTTATTAAAATAATGAAAAAGCAGTTGGACACAAAATATGACCTGCATCCCACAATAACTGAACAGAATATATAATATTATAGATATTATTTATAATCATTTATATATATATTTCCTACATAATGAAAAGGACATCCATTAAGAATAACAACAAATGTTAAAAATGCTTATGAAGTAGCTTAATTTAGTGACCTCTGACTTAGAGTTTTACTGAGAAATTTAAAAAAGCAACCACAAATAAATGAAACTACCATATTCCTGAATGAGACTAAATATGATAAAGATGTCAGCTTCTCTCAAATTTATTAACAGAGTTTTCATAATCCCATTGAAAAAACCCAAATAGTATTTTTTTTTTTTTATAAACTGAAAGAAGGACTATAAAATTCAGTTGGAAAATTACCAGGCAAAGTCATCAAAGAATTTCATGAAAAATGAAGTGTACTGAAACGGTTAGCCCTAATGGCCAAATATCAAAACATATTAAAAGCAACAATGATTAAAATAATATGGGGGGACTTCCCTGGTGTTGAGAGTCCACCTTCCAATGCGGGGGATGTGGGTTCAATCTTGGTCGGGGAACTGGGATCCCACATGCTGTGGGGCAACTGAGCCCGTGAGCTGCAGCTACTGAGCCCATGCCACAACTAGAGAGCCCGTGTGCTGCAACTACAGAGCCCACATGCTCTGGAGTCTGTGCACCACAACTAGAGAGCAGCCTGCTCACCACAACTAGAGAGAAGCCCACACCCCTCAATGAAAGATCCCATGTGCTATATCTAAGACCTGACCCAGCCAAAAATATAAATAAATAAATATTAAAAAAAAAAAAAACCATGGTTCTGGCCCCAAACTAGACACCTATTTTAATTGAAGAGAACAGAGTCTAGAAATATTCTATTTCTTATAAGAATTTAATACAAGAGATATCATGAGTCAATAAGAAAGGTAAGCATTATGTAGAAAATTATACTGGATAATTAAATACCAATTTTGATAAAAGTACTGGTAGATCATTATAGCAATGGCTCCCACAGAATCATGTCTCCCTGTTTCTACATCTTTGTGCCTCTGGGTGTGGACACACGACAAAGTTTTGGGTGGTTTGTTATGCAGCAGTACTCAACATATTAAAACATCTGATAGAATATACCAAAATATATTCCAGATAGTTGAAGAGTTAAATATAAAATTAAAAGAAAATAAAATTTTGGTCTGAGACCTAAATGAACTTGAGGCATTCAGGTACAAGACATGGTGGGAGTGTGCTAACTTTCCTATCTTCACAAGGGAAAGCCTGAAATTTGACTACCTAACATTAAGATATCACAAAGTGCAAAAGCAAGAGAAACAAAATGGAAAGAGAGACAAGAGACTGGGAAAGCAATAGCATAAAATATGGCTAGGGTCAATGTCACTTCTTTATAAAGATATCGTTCAAACTCATATGTAAAACAAAGCTATGAACATATAATTTACATCAGAGGATGTACAGATATTTTATAAAACAAGACATCAAATCTTGATAGTAATTAAAGAATTAGAAGTATAACAACCTTGAGGTAACATTTTATCCCAAGGAATTTAGAAAAAAATGGTATAATTTGGTCTTAGGTTGTGTATTTTGATGGCACTGTAGATTTGTACACTTTGGAGAGAAACATCATTCATAGCCACTAAAACTTCTGTATCCTTTGACTCAACATTCCTACTCCAGGAAAATTATCCAAAGAAAGTAATTCGCAAGTGTAAAAAGCCAATATCCAAAGATACTCTTTACAATATTATTTTAATAGTAAACCGTTGAGCCTTTGTATTGCCCCAAAAAAGGGCAATTACTTTGGCTGAGGCATAAGAATTCCACGTTACCATTAAATGTTAAATTTATGAAGATTAGGAAGCAGCATAAACACGTTAATGTCATGCTAGATGCAAAGCAGAATTTAAATGCATATAACGAACATAATGGAATGAATACACATGATCTTATTAAATCCTCAGACTCTGAGATGTCTTAGCTCTATAATTACAGAAGAAACAAAAATTTCACTAATTTCTCCAGGTTCACACTTTTAATAGGTAATAGACCCCAAGCCTGTTAGCTGAAGCACTCACCCATCTTTTCATTTGTAATTGATCCAATTACTCATCTTTTTGTGCCCCAAAGCTTACTCTTCCCACCACATCATGCTTCATATAGTCAAAGTACTGGCAGCCCTACGCGAAAAAGGAAATAATTTCTTAAAGTTTATGGGTTCACACGTTTTTCTCTCTCACCTTTCAAAAAAGTTTTAAAATGTTACATCCATTTTACGATATAAAAATAAAAAATGTAGGGCTTCCCTGGTGGCGAAGTGGTTGAGAGTCTGCCTGCCGATGTAGGGGACACGGGTTCGTGCCCGTCCGGGAAGATCCCACATGCCGCGGAGAGGCTAGGCCCGTGAGGCATGGCCGCTGAGCCTGCGCGTCCGGAGCCTGTGCTCCGCAACGGGAGAGGCCACAACTTCTAGGAAGAAAAAAAAAAAAAAAAAAAAAAAAAATCAAAAATGTAGTCAAAGATAAAGTACTCAAGTCCTTCATCTACTGTGCCCCAGTTACCCGGGAAACTCAAGGTCTACGGAAGCGCGGGCTTCTAAAGGCGGGCGAGGGGCCAGGAGGCGGGGCAGGCGTCGCAAAGAAAAAAGAAACCCAAACAAAAGTACGCAAAACCCTGCCCCGCGCTGCTTTACGGCACTCGCTCCGCCCCTCCAGGTGCGCGAGGCTGAAGCCGGCAAACATGGCCGACACTTGTTTTCTCGGCCAGGGTTGCACTACCCTGGTAGGGTTATTGCTCTTGCCCTTCGGCAGCTTGGCCGCTAGTCAGATCGAGGTAGGAGTCAGGCCCTCTGAGCGACAGGGCCCTGGGGGGACAGCTGTGGCCTGGCTGTCAGCGCCCAGCAGATGTCCGATACACAGCCGCCGAGGGAAGCCTTCTGGAGTCACCCAGCAGCCTCTTCCTAGGCTGACTGGGCTGTGGGGAGGGTGTCGCAGGGGACGGGATAGGACAGTGTCCGTCTGTTTCAGCCTTTTAAAACGGTGAATGAAAAGAATCAAGTCCTGGGCGGCGGGGGAGGGCCTGATCCTTTGCTCCGACGAGCGTGCAGTCCCTAGCAGGTGAAAGGTCACCGCATGAGTGCCGCACCTACTTTTCCCTGCTACCAAACTATAACGCTCTCCTTTAATAGGAGTCAGATGGATACGGTGTTTTATTTTTGGCTCACACTACGTTCTGGCGCGTTACAAAGCTTTTACTATCCCCTGTACTCTGATAATATCTTCGTCCAGTTCTGCAGCCTGCATCTCTAGCATCATTTTTCAGAATATCCAGCTGGCTTAGGGGCCCAGATAATCAGCAGACAGTTGAAAATTTGTGTCCAAAGTTTTATATTCTGCCTACCCCAACTCCTGTGGGGTTGCTCCTAAGCTAGAAACCTAGGGTTTTAAAAAATTAACTCCTCTCTTTATTTCACATTTTAATCATCACTAAATTCTACGTTCTGAACTTTTAAAATTGCTTTCACCTGTCCAGTTCGACTGGCTTAATGCAGGCCCTGGTCATTTCTTGCTTAGATTATTGCAATAACTTTATCTTTTTTCCTCCAGGCTTCCAAACTCCCTTACTTTAGTCTTCATCAAATGTAAACCTGATCAGGTTATTCTTCTGATTGAATCTTTTCAGTATTTTTTTCATTGCATACAGAATAAAGTCTAAACATCATGATCTGGTCTCTAAGCAGAGACTTTTCCAGTCTTCATATAGGACCCCATTCTCCCCACCATCTCAGACCTTGAGCTTAGACCAGCGGCTCAAAACTTTTTGAATACACATCCCTACCAGTTAAAAAGAGAGCATGCACTCCCTCTTTCTATTCATGAATTATTGCTAATTTATATATTCAGTATTTATAAAGCATATTGTTTAGATACTGTAAACTTAAATAGAAGTTCTATTTTCCTTATTTAGTAGGTTATTTTGTATACTTCATTTTGGATACCATTACTCTTTTTTTGTAGTTACACAGTTGTGCTTTTTTACATTACCATATTTCATTCCTCCAGTTTCTTCTGTTTGCTTATTTACTAAATGCAGTAAAAGCTAACCTCTGTAGAATCTTTCCCTATCCTTTACTTTTGCCTTTACTATTGTAATTTGTGCACTTAGCTAGTGTAGCACTCGTCTCTTATAACACATGTATGCTTTGTACTCTATTATTACATCATCTTTCACTTAGAGGACAACAGCTGCCTAATTGGTCTGGCTCAAGTCATTCTTTTTTCTTTCCAGTCTGTTCTCCAAGCTGCAGCCTGAGTAACTTTTAAATATGCAAATCCGATCATGTCACCCGTATATACCTTAATGCTGCTTTAAGGATAAAGAACTAAATCTTGATTATGACCCATAAACAAGGCCTTGCATTCTTTGGCTTCTGCCTACACCTCCAGTTCTCTCTCCCTCTCTCTCTTTTTCAAACTTCTAGTTATGCTAATCTTTCAGTTTCTAGAAATTTTTAAGCTTCCTTCTGCCATTTGGGCTCATGTTCCCTCTGTCTGGAATTATCTTCCCTCTTCTCATTATCTTTTGGGTCCTAACCAAATGTCACTTCTCTAGAGAAACCTTCCCTGACATCCCTGCCTGCCCTTCCCCCTCCCATTCCCTGATCAGGTTAGGTCCCCCTATTATACTCTTTTATGATACTGTATATCTTACCTTTATAGAATTTGTAGTTTGTCCTTATCTGCTTAATGTATGTCTATCAAATTGGATAGTAACCTCTTTGGAGGCAAGTATTTTGCCCATCATTGTATTCTGAGCACTGAACAGGGACTGGCACATGGTACACAATGAATGTGATGAATGAATGAACGTTACATAGTAGTGTAATGTGTTTGCATGCTTGTCTTCTTTATTGAACTCTGGGATTCTTCAGAGAAAGCAGCATGCTTTTTAGTGACTTTTTTGCATCACTGTACATTACATGGTACCTGGCACATAATAGGTGCTCCACTAACTGTGTAGAATGAATGAATAACTTTGCAGTGTCTATATTGTCTAAACAATCCCAAAAGAGTTTTGCCATCTCAGTTTTTTCACTGAGTCTTAATGATGTGAGGATTTTGGAGCCGGAAGGGACATTAGAGGTTATCGGGTCAACTCCCATTTCTACATGAGGAAAATCAAGTCTACAGAGCTAAATGACTTAACCCCATTCTCACAGCCAGATCTTCAAATTCCTAAACCACTATAGCACATTGCTTTCTTTAGCATCTATGCAGCTGTTGAGAAAGTTTAAAAAGAAATATATATATATATATACACACACACATATATATATATGGCACACACACACACGTATATGACGCACACACACATATATGACACACACACCCAGTGAATTTTTTATTTCATTCTTTCTGAAATTTTCTTGCCAGCTGAAAATTAAAACAGCTAATATTTGTTATACAATTACTATGTTCTAGTCACCATTCCTACATTCTGTGAGTCACGTAATGTTATCATTTTATAGGTGGGGAAATGGGAAGTACAAAGAAATTAAGCAGCTTTCCTAAGTTTATACAGCTAGTAAGTAGTAGGGTCCAGATTTGAATCCAGGCAGTCTGACTGTTCTAGTAATTAATACTGTTTAGGGGCAGATCTGAAATCATTATGGTTTATATTCACTATTATTTTAATATATAATAAAAGTCATATTCATTAGGTGTCTGGATGGTATTGGATGCTGAGGTTTTTAATGTTCCATGATGGTAAATATAATTCAGACTTTAACAGATTAGCAAAATGGTACATGGAAGTATGCTAGAGAATGTGTTTAATCACATATATTGGTGAGTTAAAATAATAGGAAGCACTCAGCACAGAGTAGGAGCAAATATTGAATGAAATTTCGGCAGGAAGGGTATTAATATGTGAATCGAGAAATGAAATGTCTTTCACAATTTGAAGATTGAATAGAAAATGAGAAGCATGAGGAAGAGCTGACTGCATTTGAGATAAAATGTTTAAAAACAAAAATCTCCTCTTGCAGTAGCCTCCTGCTCCCCCCAAATAAAACTGTTTTGTCTTTCATAAGGTCAGATACTAGAATATTTATAAACTTGCACAATGATGGCTTACTGTTATTACAACTGTAAAAACTCCGTGAATCTTAACTGTCCTTTATCAGCCTTTATTCTGGGAAATGTGACTTTCTTTTAAGCTTTTTGCTATTATTTGACTAATAGGATCAAGCGGAACAGTTGTTTAGAAGTGGCCATACGAACAACTGGGCGGTTTTGGTAAGTGTATTCTATAAAGGTATACCTCGTTGTTTACATTAGATGTGTATCTGAGAAATTTTGTGTGAATCAAATTCTTGAAAATAATTTATATCTTATAAAAGAAATTATTTTCATTTTGCTATATTTTAAATTGATCACATCAACTAATAATATCCTTTGTCTTCAGTGTGTCTGTCAAGTGGTGATGTGTAAATACATGGAAAAATAAATTAAGGATCCTATTGTGAAAGGGAGCATTTTATAAAGTGTAGAGTTATTTTAATGATGGAAACTAGTGATTGTATTTCTTATCTGTAATATTTGTTTATAGATACTCTCTACTTTGGCTATTTTGTTTTTATTTGTTTTTTTCTCTTTACAAAAATAAATGATCATTGTAGAAAATTCAAATTATACAGAAAAGTTTAGAAGACAAATTAATTTTATGTTACTGTGATTAAATAGAATAGCAATATGGGTTCATGATTCATTTTCTTGTTCTTCAGGAACAAAAACCTTTTATATGCTACTGCCTCATAAGAGATTTTATGAAGGAATTGAACAAAAGCTGCTCATGATAAGGAGATAGGTTTTCAGTGACCACTTAAATTGGGGAAAACTATGAGGAGGCAGGCCATGATCCACCAATTTGAGAGGATAACTTGCTCTATAGGAAACTAAGGGCACTTCCAATTAGTCTGTCTATAGGAATTCTTAAAAGAGGGAATAACTGCCTATGTGCAGACAGCTAATTGCCAAAGGGCTCATCTTTTAGAATAGGAGCCTATTAGCTTATACTACACACACATTGAAGTCTTCCTTGTTCTGGGAAACCTTTAACTGAGCCCCTCTCTAATCTCAGCAACCTAGGTCTCAGATGAGAAATAGAGGGTGAAAAAGAATTACTTCTGAGTATTTGACAACTGCAGTTTTCATGTTTTGTGCAATATTTTACACATTAACTCAGACTTAGTAGAGTGAGACTTCAATAAATTGTACTTTCTTAAGTGGAAAATTATGAAATTTGACCAGGGCCAAGTTGAAAGTATAAAACATACATTTCTTTAAATGTTACGTAGTTCAAATTAAAGAAAAAAAAAAAGTTTTTCCTCCCAGTTTGAATTAATTTTAATCTTGACTAGATGATCAGAGGTAAATGAAATGCCCCTTCTCTCTTGTAATATGATTGAGAAAACTTGCCACCAGAGGGAGATAGAAGGAAAATAGGATTCTATTTTGGTTTCAGGATCTGCTTTGAATAAAACATTTTTGTCTCTGTTTAATAAAAAATGTTACAAAGATAATCCATACTCATGGTTAAAAAAAATAATACTGATGGGTAATGATTTTGTTTCTAGCTTTTTGGTTTTGATTTTTGCTAATGTCGGCAATATTATAGTGAAAGTCCTTGAACACATATTTTTACGTGCTTATATGAGCTAAATAAAAAAATAAGTACATTTTCAAACTTGATATATGTTGCAAATTACCCTCTTAGAAGGTTTTTATTAGTTCACATTCCCATAAATAGGATATGAGTGTTTTGTCCTCATATCTGTAGTATTTGCCCTCATACTATTGGCAAGGGTATTGCCATACCAATAGTACGAATTGTCAGACTTGTGGATACTTATCAATTTATGTTTTTTTTTAATTGTTGTATAACTACTTTACAATGTTGTGTTAGTTTCTGCTGTACAACGATGTGAATCAGCTATATGTATACACATATGCCCTCCCTCTTGGACCTCCCTCCCCCCAACACCCATCCGACCCATCTAGGTCATCACAGAGCACCAAGCTAAGCTCCCTGTGCTATACAGCAGGTTCCCACTAGCTAGCTATTTTACACATGATAGTGTATATATGTCAATCCTAATCTCCCAATTCATCCCACCCACCCTTTCCCCCCGTGTCCACACATCCATTCTCTACGTCTGCATCTCTATTCCTGCCCTGCAAATAGGTTCATCTGTACCATTTTTCTAGATTCCACATATATGCGTTATTATATGATATTTGTTTTTCTCTTTCCGACTTACTTCACTCTGTGTGAGAGACTCTAGGTCCATCCACCTCACTACAGATGACTCAATTTCATTTCTTTTTATGGCTAAGATTCCATTGTATATATGTGCCACATCTTCTTTTTCCATTCATCTGTCTATGGACACTTAGGTTTCTTCCATGTCCTGGCTATTGTAAATAGTGCTGCAGTGAACATTGTGGTACATGACTCTTTTTGAATTATGGTTTTCTCAGGGTATATGCCCAGTAGTGGGATTGCTGGGTCATAAGGTAGTTCTATTTTTAGTTTTTTAAGGAACCACCATACTGTTCTCCATAGTGGCTGTATCAATTTACATTCCCACCAACAGTGCAAGAGGGTTCCCTTTTCTCCACACCCTCTCCAGCATTTATTGTTTCTAGATTTTTTGATGATGGCCATTCTGACCAGTGTGAGGTGATACCTCATTGTAGTTTTGATTTGCATTTCTCTAATAATTAGTGATGTTGAGCATCTTTTCATGTGCTTCTTGGCCACCTGTATGTCTTCTTTGGAGAAATGTCTATTTAGGTCTTCTGCCCATTTTTAGATTGGGTTGTTTGTTTTTTTGATATTGAGCTGCATGAGTTGTTTGTGAATTTTGGAGATTAATCCTTTGTCGGTTGCTTTGATTGCAAGTATTTTTTCCCATTCTGAGGGTTGTCTTTTTGTCTTGTTTGTGGTTTCCTTTGCTGTGCAAAAACTTTTAAGTTTCATTAGGTCCCATTTGTTTATTTTTGTTTTTATTTCCATTTCTCTAGGAGATGGGTCAAAAAGGATCTTGCTGTGATTTATGTCATAGAGTGTTTTTCCTATGTTTTCCTCTAAGAGTTTTATAGTGTCAAGTCTTACATTTAGGTCTTTAATCCATTTTGTGTTTATTTTTGTGTATGGTATTAGGTAGTGTTCTAATTTCATTCTTTTACATGTACCTGTCCAGTTTTCTCAGCACCACTTATGAAGAGACTGTCTTTTCTCCATTGTATATCCTTGCCTCCTTTGTCATAGATTAGGTGACCATAGGTGTATGAGTTTATCTCTGGGTTTTCTATCCTGTACCATTGATCTATATTTCTGTTTTTGTGCCAGTACCATAGTATCTTGTTTACTGTAGATTTGTAGTATAGTCTGAAGTCAGGGAGCTTGATTCCTCCAGCTCCATTTTTCTTTCTCAAGATTGCTTTGGCTATTTGGGGTCTTTTGTGTTTCCATACAAATTGTAAAATTTTTTGTTCTAATTCTGTGAAAAATGCCATTGGTAATTTGATAGGGATTGCATTGAATCTGTAGATTGCTTTGGGTAGTATAGTCATTTTCACAATATTGATTCTTCTAATCCAAGAACATGGTATATCTCTTTATCTGTTTTTGTCATCTTTGGTTTCTTTCATGAGTGTTTTATGTTTTTCTGAGTACAGGGCTTTTGCCTCCTTAGGTAGGTTTATGCTTAGGTATTTTATTCTTTTTGTTGTGATGGTAGATGGGATAGTTTCCATAATTTCTCTTTCTGATCTTTTATTTTTAGTGTATAGGAATGCAAGAGATTTCTGTGCATTAATTTTGTATCCTGCAACTTTACCAAACTCACTGATGAGCTCTAGTGGTTTTCTGGTGGCATCTTTGTGATTTTCTATGTATAGTATCATGTCATCTGCAAACAGTGACAGTTTTACTTCTTCTTTTCCAATTTATATTCCTTTTATTTCTTTTTCTTCTCTGACTGCCATGGCTAGGACTTCCAAAACTATGTTGAATAATAGTGGTGAGAGTAGACATCCTTGTCTTTTTCCTGATCTTAGAGCAGATGCTTTCAGTTTTTCACCATTGAAAATGATCTTTGCTGTGGGTTTGTCATATATGGCCTTTATTATGTTGAGGTAGGTTCCCTCTGTGCCCACTTTGTGGAAAGTTTTTATCATAAATGGGTGTTGAATTTTGTCAAAAGATTTTTTGGCATCTATTGAGATGATCATTTGGTTTTATTCTTTAATTTGTTAATATGGTGTATCACATTGGTTGATTTACCTATATTGAAGAATCCTTGCATCCCTGGGATAAATCCCAGTTGATCATGGTGTATGATCCTTTTAATATGTTTTTGGATTCTGTCTGCTAGTATCTTTTTCTTCCTGACTGCCATGGCTAGGACTTCCAAAACTATGTTGAATAATAGTGGTGAGAGTAGACATCCTTGTCTTTTTCCTGATCTTAGAGCAGATGCTTTCAGTTTTTCACCATTGAAAATGATCTTTGCTGTGGGTTTGTCATATATGGCCTTTATTATGTTGAGGTAGGTTCCCTCTGTGCCCACTTTGTGGAAAGTTTTTATCATAAATGGGTGTTGAATTTTGTCAAAAGATTTTTTGGCATCTATTGAGATGATCATTTGGTTTTATTCTTTAATTTGTTAATATGGTGTATCACATTGGTTGATTTACCTATATTGAAGAATCCTTGCATCCCTGGGATAAATCCCAGTTGATCATGGTGTATGATCCTTTTAATATGTTTTTGGATTCTGTCTGCTAGTATTTTGTTGAGGTTTTTGCATCTGTGTTCATCAGTGATATTGGTGTGTAATTTTCTTTCTTTGTGATATCTTTGGTTTGGTATCAGGGTGATGGTGGCCTCATAGAACTTGTTTGGGAGTGTTCCTCCCTCTGCAATTTTTTGGAAGAGTTTGAGAATGATAGGTGTCAGCTCTTCTCTACATGTTTGATAGAATTCACCTGTGAAGTCATCTGGTCCTGGACTTTTGTTTGTTGGAAGATTTTTAATTACATTTTCAATTCCATTACTTGTGATTGGTCTATTTATATTTTCTATTTCTTTCTGGTTCAGTCTCTGGAGATTGTGCTTTTCTAAGAATTTGTCCATTTCTTCCAGGTTGTCCATTTTATTGGCATATAGTTGCTTGTAGTAATCTCTCATGATCCTTTGTATTTCTGCAGTGTCAGTTGTAATTTCTTCTTTTCCATTTCCAATTTTATTGATTTGAATCCTCTCCCTTTTTTTCTTGATGAGTCTAGCTAAAGGTTTATCAATTTTGTTTATCTTGTCAAAGAACCAACTTTTAGTTTTATTTATCTTTGCTATTTTCTTCACTTCTATTTTATTTATTTCTTGTCTGATCTCTATGATTTCTTTCCTTCTACTACCTTTGGGATTTTTTTTGTTCTTCTTTCCCAAGTTGCTTTAGATATAAGGTTAGATTGTTTATTTGAGATTTTTCTTGTTTCTTGTAGTGAGATTGAATTGCTATAAATTTCCCTCTTAGAACTGCTTTTGCTGCATCCTATAGGTTTTGGGTCCTCGTGTTTTCACAGTTATTTGTTTCTATGTATTTTCTGATTTCCTCTTTGATTCCTCAGTGATCTCTTAGTTATTTAGTAGCGTATTGTTTAGCCTCCATGTGTTTGTGTTTTTAACAGTTTTTTTCCTGCAATTAATTTCTAATCTCATAGCGTTGTGGTCAGAAAAGATGCTTGATACAATTTCAGTTTTCTTAAATATACTGAGGCTTCATTTTTTACCCAAGATGCAGTCTATCCTGGAGAATGTTCTGTGTGCACTTGAGAAGAAATTGTATTCTGCTGCTTTTGGGTGGAATGTCCTATAAACATCAATTAAGTCTGTCTGGTCTGTTGTGTCATTTAAAGCTTCTGTTTCCTTATTTATTTTCTGTCTGGATGATCTGTCCATTGGTGTAAGTGGGGTGTTAAAGTCCCCCACTATTATTGTGTTAGTATTGATTTCCCCTTTTATGGCTGTTAGTATCTGCCTTATGTATTGAGTTGCTCCTATGTTGGGTGCATAAATATTTATAATTATATCTTCTTGGATTGATCCCTTGATCATTATGTAGTGTCCTTCCTTATCTCTTGTAACAGTCTTTATTTTAAAGTCTGTTTTATCTGATATGAGTATTGCTACTCCAGCTTTCTTTTGATTTCCATTTGCCTGGAATATCTTTTTCCATCCCCTCACTTTCAGTCTGTATGTGTCCCTAGGTGTGAGGTGGGTCTCTTGTAGAGACATATATATGGGTCTTGTTTTTGTATGCATTCAGCCAGTCTGTGTCTTTTGGTTGGAGCATTTAATCCATTTACATTCAAGGCAATTATCGATATGTGTGTTACTATTACCATTTTCTTGTTTTGGGTTTGTTTTTGGGTCTTTTTCTTCTCTTGTGTTTCCTGCCTAAAGAAGTTCCTTTAGTATTTGTTGTAAAGCTGGTTTGGTGGTGCTGAATTCTCTTAGCTTTTGCTTGTCTGTATAGCTTTTTATTTCTCCATTGAATTTGAATGAGATCCTTGCTGGGTAGAGTAATCTTGATGGTAGGTTTTTCCCTTTCATCACTTTAAATATGTCCTGCCACTCCCTTCTGGTCTGCAGAATTTCTGCTGAAAAATCAGCTGATAACTTTATGGGGAGTCCCTTGTATGTTATTTGTTGCTTTTCCCTTCCTGCTTTTAATATTTTTTCTTTGAATTTAATTTTTGTCAGTTTAATATGTGTCTCGACATGTTTCTCCTTGGGTTTTTACTGTCTGAGACTCACTGTGCTTCCTGAACTTGGGTGGCTATTTCCTTTCCCTTGTTAGGGAAGTTTTCAACTATAATCTCTTCAAATATTTTCTCAGAGCTTTCTCTTTCTCTTCTTCTTGGACCCCTATATTTTGACTGTTGATGCTGTCCCAGAAGTCTCTGAGACTGTCCTCATTTCTTTTCATTCTTTTTTCTTTATTCTGCTCTTTGGCAGTTATTGCCACCATTCTATCTTCCAGCTTACATTATTTGTTCTGCTTCAATTATTCTGCTATTGATTCCTTCTAGTGTATTTTTCATTTCAGTGATTGTGTCGTTCATCACTGTTTGTTCTTTAGTTCTTCTAGGTCCTTGTTAAACATTTCTTGTATTTTCTTAATCCGTGCTGTTATTCTGTTTCTGAGATTTTGGATCATCTTTACTTTACATCTTTATCCTGAATTTTTTTTCAGGTAGGTTGCCTATTTCCTCTTCATTTATTTGGTCTTGTAGGTTACCTTGCTTCTTCATCTGTAACATATATTTTTGTCATCTCATTTTTTTTTTTTTTGATGAGTGCTGCTGTGTTCCTTTGTTGCTGCTCGTTTGGTGTGAGGCATCTAGCACTGGAGTTTGCAGGCAGTTGGGTGGAGCTGGGTCTTGGTGCCAAGATGAGGACCTCCGGGAGAGTTCACACTGATTAATATTCCCTGGGGTCTGAGGTTCTCTCGTAGTCCAGTGGTTTGGACTTGGCACTCCCACCACAGGAGATCAGGCCTGACCTCTGGCCTGATAATGCAGGGATTCCTCCTGTCCCCTTAGGTGTCTGAGATCCTCCACCAGCGCCTGGTAGGTGCCCTAGTTGTGAGAAGACACAGTCTCTGCGTCCTCCTACTCTGCCATCTTGACTCCAGTCAGAAGCTCCCTTGCTCACCAGTGAAAGCCAGTGCTCAGAGTTCATTTCAGTCCCTGGACCCGCTTCACAATCCTCCTCAGCACAGGACTCTAGGCAGGCACTCAGCATGAGCTGAAAGCCATTTACCATCCTCACAGTGGCTGGAAATCTGCTTAGGGAAGCCTTCAGCTCAACAGAAACATCACAAACCTGTTTTCCTATATTATGACAGAAGTTGAACATCTTTAAGACTTTTATTGTCTATTTTTAATACTTTTGTTATGAAATGCTTGCTCTCATCCTTTGCCCATTTTTCAAAATTGGGCTGTTCATCTTTTTCTTATTGGGTTATAATTATTTCAAGTTTTTCATTTCTGTTAGGATTTTATGGTACATATTTTTTTATGTAGTCAAGAATTTTAGTCTTCTCCTTATTGGATTCCAGGTTGAAAATTCAGTTTAATAAAAAAGTCTTGTGGTTCCGTCCTATTTACAGGGGCAAGAACATTTGTGGTGTTCTCAAAACTGTCATTACACTTACTATCAGCAGAACAGTGTGGTATGAGGTAGGAGGATGCTTAGTGGATAGATATATTACCAACTGATCCCAGTCTCTGGTTTCTCCTTTGGAATGAGCGTTCGAGAGGGCTGACTTTTGAGGCATGGCATTAGATTTTCCTAGTATCTTTATCTTTTTTAAGGATCAGTTTGTCTTTAAGTGTAAAACTTGTTGAATTCATTTCTAGTTTTCTGTTCCATTCAACAGCTTCTTTATAATGCATTCCCTTATGTGCATATAAACCTGTTTTCTATGCTTTGTTTTAGTCTCTGTCTTGTTTTTCACAGCTAAAATTAGGAAGCAATCCAGAGTGAAAGGAATATTATATAACCCAATGTAGTTAATATTCTTTTCTATTCTGTGAAGAGATTGTGGGCATTGTCTTTGGTTTTAAAGAATTTAATATTTTAGAAATAGGAACATTATAGGATCATAAATTAAGAGTAACTAAGTTGGTTCAGTAGTTGATTAAATTCCCCAAATATTTGTTTTCTCTTAAGCTGAATGTTTTTTTAAGACTAGTGATGAAAGACCTTTTTCTAGAGAGATTGGTTTTATTGACCATTCTTTATGTGCTTTGCTGTTTCTAGTCCTGATTATGACATACTCTTTTTTTAGGCATCTCTACATCCTACTTAAAGAGAAGTAATTCTGTAACTCTGCAGCTTATTTTGATTCCTAAAAATAATATATTTGTTTTATTACTTTAGGTATGTACATCCCGATTCTGGTTTAATTATCGACATGTTGCAAATACTCTTTCTGTTTATAGAAGTGTCAAGAGGCTAGGTATTCCTGACAGGTAAGTATTCTTAATAAAGCTTAACTCTGATCCTCAGTGAAAATCACCTTTAGATGATATTATATTTGTGTTGCTTTTGAAAAACATAAAGAAACCTAATTTGAAATTATTTTGTGGTTGTTAGAGCATAACTATCATGTATAAAATAGTTCTTACTTAAGAGCATAATGGTAAATTATATAAAACAACAATCAACACTAAGGTAAAAAGATTTGATAAAGTATAATTGTTCAGTGTCATTTATTTAATTATTCATTGCTTCAGTCTGGGTTTAATTTTAGGCAACAGAAGGCAATTCTGACCGATTCAAGTAGGAAAGGTATTTATTGAAAGCATATTGATTAGTTTACCAAATTGCTGGGAAGGCTGAGGCCTTAAAGAGTCAGGAACAAGAGAGACTACGTAACAGAAAAGACATATCTAAAAATCATGGCATAAAACCAGTCCAGTGATAGGAATGCACCTTGAATTGCTGATGGCTAGACTCAGCTACTACATTACTGCTACCATTGCCTTTGGAAACTTAATGTTGCTTCTGTGACCTGCTGCCAAAATCTGACCTTTGCTGTCCCAGCTTCTTACTGTCTCTAGCTCTTAATTTAGGGTCCTTGGTGGGAATGTCATATTGGCAGAATATAGATTAAGTGCCCATGTCCATGCTGCAGGGGTGGCAAGAAGAATGACTATGTGGCATTGTTAGCTTCTCTGTAAGGAGGGGGGGGCTCTACCTTCTGTAAAGACTCATAAAGTGGTATATTCCCTAATTATATGAGGGAGCTCAGGTACTAAGCAGAACTCCCACACCTCCACCCCTAAATACCTGTCCTCTACATTTGGTTTGTCAGATATGATAGATCTGTTTTTTGCTACTTCCAAAGCAGTTCTAGAAGAAATTGCAGTCAGTTCAGTTACTTAGGTTTGATTTACTTAGTCCTGTGTTCCTCTCTACCTGTGAGGCAGTGTGGAAAGAGCTTTGCAGTTAAACAGATCTGAGTTTGAAATCTAGGTTTAGTGGTGATTTTGGTTAATCATTTCGTGATACTAAGCCTATTTCCTTAGCTATTACATGGTAGTGGTACTACCTTCTTTGCAGGATTTAGGTACTTAACAGTAAAGTGAATAGAGATATGTATAAAGCGCTGCAGGAGAAGAAAGGAAGCAGGGCATGACTCAGGAAACAAAGTTATCTTACAGTCTATGTCAATAGATCATTTTAGCCTAAGAAGCCGACAACTATAGCCTTGAAGCTGTAATTTAATTCCTGTATTTCATCTGGAAGTTAAGGCATCTTGGTAATACCATTTTTAAAAAGTACATTAAATTAAGTCTGAGAAAGGATGATTTGTTATATCAAGTTTAAGAATTATTCTTGTAATTAGCTGATTACTGTTATTTGTTAATTAGTTCTCAAATAGGTGTATGTGGTTAGTCTGTTGATTTTTAACTGCTATTGCTTCTATACCCAATGTGCTCCTTCAGGGAATTACTATGCATGGTTTGGCAGTAGGTTTCGCTTTGGTAAATGAGTCTTTGTCCTGTCTATAAGTCATTAGGATATGTTTAAATGATTTAAGTAAGATTTAGAAGGACTTTTTCGAAATAGAATATAACTTTGTTGGAGAATGAATTGGGGATTGAAACAGTTGATGATTTAAAACATTTGCTACTTAGTAAAAAGCGATCAATAGAATAGATTCTATTTGGCTTTTAGTCTATTATCATGAATACTCCTCTTCTTGGTGACTTATCTCACTTTACTCCTACCTGGAATTAAGTATAAAAATATAATTATAAGTAAATTTTAATCAGAAAGTAATAAACTATTATGAAATAACAGTTTGGAAACTTAAAATCATTGAGTGTTTTTCAGTTTTAAAGCTTGAATTTCAAAATACAGTTTGAATTTATTTTATACATTATGGAACATTTTCAAGTTAAAACAGTATTATCCTAGCTTCTGACCTATATCATAGCTTCTCAGGCTGTATATTCTGAGAAAAATGAGTGGTCACTGCATTGAATAAAAATTATGAGTAGAACTCTTGTTTTGTTTTGTTTTACCTTATTTGCTTTTTAAAAGCATTTTACTTTGTCTTGCAATGCAAAGTATTTGCATTTAGTTTTTCCACATACTTCAATAAGAAACTAGTTCATGTCAGAAATCATTTACCGAAACACATGACACAGATGATTGCCTTTTATTGTGGAAGTTCACATCAATTCCTTAGATCCTGTTTGAAATGTCACATTAATTGTGTCAGTACTCTTGTTCTGGTTTCTTTTTGATTTTCTGTCTGTATTTCACCTACTCCAACCATACTGAGCTATTCTCTTTGCCTGGAATGGTTATCTGTACTTCTAGCTCACTGCCAGCAAAACCTGGCCATGATTCTGAATCACTCAAGGTACATGTTAAAAATACCGATTTCTCGGCTTCACCCCTGGAGATTGTAATTCACTAAATCTGAAGTGAGTCCTAGACATCAACTCTATATATGGTTCTGGTGCACAGTCAAATTAGGAAGCACAGCTGTAACTTTTACCTGACCTTCCAAATTCACTTTAGTACTTCAAAAAAGTATTCTTGAGCTCCTTGTTTGCTTTTATGGTATCCTTTGTCTGTACTTTGATTATAATATGGTTATACTAACTATAGTATGTCTCCCTCGTTTATAAACTCCTTGAAGGGTACAAGAATTATATTATTTCACTTTGTACTTCTAGCATCTAGCACAGTACTTGGCACATAGTAGTGCTCAGTAGGTATTGGATAAATAAACTTGTGACTTGGAAATACTTTAACCAGTTAGGCAAAACAAACACAAGTCTGTACTTTAAAAGTAAAAACATTTCTGTCTTCTAAAGTGTGTTAGTCTAGTTTTTAGCAAATGTTAATGTTATAAAAGACTTTTTAATACATAAGGTGCCAGAATTTTATAATACTATATCAAAATATTGATTCAGAGAGGGGATCTTGATGGTTATGGGGGAAAATAAAAAGACGTGCTCATAAGTGGTTCATAATTGCCTTATCTATTATCCTTTTCATTCGTAGGTTCCATGGAGTTCAGGTGTCTTGCACTTTGTGCCCATGCTTTCTGTAACCTTACCGACCCTCAGATATTTTGTTTTTCTTTGCCTGGTTTTAGCTTCCTGAAACATTTCACTATTTTTAGGAAATTTTATGTCCTCAAATACTTGTTTTGGACTAAATCCCTGTTTTGCTACCTCCAGTATGCTTTAAATGCTTAAGATGAGGAAGCGAGAAGGCATTAAGCAGGGCTTAGGTTCTAAAGTCAGTATGTGAAGTAAAAATTGAGCTAAAATTTTTCTTGTGAAGTTTCTTAAATAGCACATAAAGCACAATATAGTATTAACTTTCATCAAGTCTAACATAGCAATTTTAGAGCAGTGCTAGAGCAAATTACTGTTTTCTTTTTCTTTGGTGGAACATTTGATGAAGTGGTTCACTTAGGATTAAGGGACATGTTATATGAAAAATAGCCATATCTTTAACACCAGAATCGTGATGCTCATGCTGTGAGAGGCACATGGGAATTGAGACTGAGGGAATGTAGAATTGTAGCTCCCATTTCATCTCATGTTTACTTTGGGGAATAAATGCATTGAGTAATAGGATGGATGAAGTCTGTCTTTCCTTTTATTTTTTTTGGCTCAGTGCATAAGAATTAAGTTTATGGAGTTAAATGTGTATATAGTTTTTCTTAAAATATTATTTAGCTCTACTACGAGTTGGGTGGATATGAGTTTTTGTAACTATCCCTATCTGATAAACTATTTCTATAGTTAAATCCAGTAGCTTTTCTTTTTTTTTAAAATTTTTTTATTGAAGTAGAGTTGATTTACAATGTTGTGTTAATTTCTGCTGTACAGCAAAGCGACCCATTGATGGTCCGGTAGCTTTTCTGACACTATTTTTTCCCTTACTCTGTATTTTAATCATTATGTGAGATTAATATTCTTAATTTAAACCTTTATTCATCTCCCCTTACTCATAAACTCTTAGGGTATGCAAAATAAAGTTCCAGTCCCTTATGCTGGAACTCAAGGCCTTTGCAATCTGTCCATATCTAATATTCTGATCATTTAATTTCAATTCCTTATGCTCTAGCCAATACCTTCTTATAAGTCTCTGTTTTGGCCTCTGTCATTGCCTTACACTGGTCCTTCCGTCTACAGTTTTTTCCTTCCACCCTCCTTTCTAGTTTTCCTATGCCCAAATTCACTTCATACATTCCCTAACGCTTTCTCAGTTCTTCTTGCATAAATATTTTATTTGTACTTCTATCATGGCACTTTTTTGTATGTATTGATCTTATTTCTTCAAGGTAGGTTCTGATACTATATTTGTATTCCTCCCAGTGCATTCTGTAATATATTGTGCAGAGTTGAATGAATGAATGAATGAATGAATGAATAGTATGCTAAAGATCCCTAGTTAAGTGGAGCCTAATTGGTCTAGATTAGAAAGGAAATATATATGAATATTGCTTATTTACAGTCTCTTTAGATATTTATTCTTTTATTTTATTTATTTATTTTTTTTGCGGTACGCGGGCCTCTCACTGTTGTGGCCTCTCCCGTTGCGGAGCACAGGCTCCGGACGCGCAGGCTCAGCGGCCATGGCTCACGGGCCCAGCCGCTCCGCGGCATGTGGGATCTTCCCGGACCGGGACACGAACCCGTGTCCTCTGCATCGGCAGGCGGACTCTCCACCACTACGCCACCAGGGAAGCCCCAGAATGCACTTTTGAGCTTTTGGTCTCTTATTCTTTTTAACTTCTTTCTCAAGTAATAAATATTAGAATTAGAAATGTGAATTCTGGTAATGTTGTAAATTTAAAAAGAAAACAAAATCACTAACTGCCTGTTATTGTTGTTTTAAAAATCAGATTGGTAATATAGCTTTTGACAGTTTCTATTTATTTATTTATTTTTTACATCTTTATTGGAGTATAAGTGCTCCACAATGGTGTGCTAGCTTCTGCCCTACAACAAAGTGAATCAGCCATACACACACATATGTTCCCTTATCTCTTCCCTCCGGTGTCTCCCCGCCTCCTACCGTCCCCATCCCACCCCTCCAGGCGGTCACAAAGCACCGAGCTGATCTCCCTGTGCCATGCGGCCGCCTCCCACCACCCATTCACCCCACGTTTGGTAGCGTATATATGTCCATGCCACCCTCTCGCTTTTTGACAGTTATTTTTTATTCTGCTGTGGATTTGATCTTATACATAAGAAGATATTGTGTACGGTGGAACATTAATAAGATACTTCAGGAATTTATTGTATAATTTCTCATTAAAACAATATGGAGAAGGGCATGGTTATTACGGTTCATTGGAGATGCTTGTGACTTTCCGATAAGGTCAGCCAAAATGGACCCCTATTTTTTGGCCTCCTCCTCCATCCCCGCTGCAACACACATTCACTATCCACTGTCCACCATAATTCAGATACTGTGTTAGGAATTTTATAAAGAATTATTTATTCCTTGAACTTTTATGAGAGAATCCCCTCCCTCCCTTTTTATTACATATTAAAAATAGTTACTCAGAATGGTTAAATGACTTGCTTAAGGTACATTAAAGGCACTGTTAAATAATAGAACCAGAATTTGAATTCAGGTGTTTGGACTTTATGGCTGGAGCATTTCTATTATTTCACAGCTATCTCCTCCCTAAGAAATTACAATAGGTAATATTTATGTAATATTTACAATTAGAGAATTCTTTTAATAACATGATCTCATGTTATTCTTATGACAGTCCTATAGAGGTTGGTAAAATTATGCACACTGATCATTTAATACCTTATTTAATTAAAAATATATATCTACATGTTGAATGTGGTGCTTATGAAAATCATTCATATTAATTGAATAATATAAGGAGCACCTTCCTATTTTCCTATTTTTTCCATAGTTTTTACTATTTTCTAAGTCTTCATGATTTCATGCTTCATGTATTTCATGCTTCTGTACTTCAGCAGCTTTGTAGCTGTTTATTCCCTGTCTCTAGTCTCTTTTCCCCTCCAGCCCTTCCTACACACAGCTGTCAGAATTATCTTTCTCAGACACTGCTTTTGTCTTTTAACTCCCACGATTAAGAACCTGCAGTGACTGTTGTTTCTCTAAAAAAATCCAAAAATTTTAACCAGTGTTCAGTCTTTACTGCTTTGTTAATTACAACTTACTATGTTCATTTGTTGATTTGTTATGATGTTTACTACATAATATTTATTCACTCCTATTTCTCTTTTTTTTTAAACATTCATCCCACTTAGAACACTTAGAATATCCTCTGTGCTGTCCTTTCCTACCCATATAGCTTTCTTTCCTTTGTGTCACTATGTAGAACTTTGCAGAGTACCCTGTACAGGGAGGTTACTGAGTGATATATTTTAAGCCATTACAGTTAATTTATAAAATATTCTCAATAATTAAATATATACTTAAAACTTTATTACTATTTTTATTTTATGATTTCACCTCCTTTTTTTGTGAACAAAAGGACTAGAACAGTAGTTAAATATGCTTTGTAAATAATTTGTGATATATTATCATAGTTATTGTCAAGATAATATTAACTCATGCCTTTGAGTGTTCTGCTTCTTGTCTTCTGTCATTTCCCAACAGTATTTTTTCTCATATACTTTGTAAAACTACAAATAATAGTGTTTGAATATAGATACTTACGTATTCTGAGCAGTCTGTCATTTTATTCTCACGTTGGCAGCTGATCTGTCTGCCACTCCACGTGATATTCTTGGTGAAGTGCATAATATCTTGAATAGGTAAACGTTTAGAATAGTTAAGAAGCTGAAATGTGCTCTGAGGAGGAGAATAGTGACAATGCTAAAAGGAGCATTTTGGCCACTGCTATCATTCTCTTATGTTTAGATAATAAGATCCATATTCAAGACTAAGGAGACCATTAAGGGTTTTATGGAGCAAAGGGGAAATTTCTTTATTGATTTGTAAATAGATAGAAGGGTTTTGGGCTGTTGAAGAAGTGAGAGATGCTTATTTTTCATCAATACCACAATGTCTTCATTCCTGACACTATCTTTCATATCTGGGAATTTGATTTCCTTGACTTCGGTCTTCTTTTGAATTGTCTTGGGGTCTTGTTCTTCCATATTAAGTTTACAATCAGCTTGTCAAGTTCTTTAAATCCTTTTGGGGTTTTCATTTGCATTGCAGTGAGTTTTAGATTAATTTAGAGAGAATGGGCTTTATGGTATTTTATCATTCAATTTATGCATAAGGTATATGTACATTTAATTATGTGTTTAACATCTTTCAACTAAGCTTTATAATTTTGTTTTTTGAAAATATATTGGCTTTTTTAAAAAAATAAATTTATTTATTTATTTATTTATTTTTGGCCGCGTTGGGTTTTCATTGCTGTGCGCAGGCTTTCTCTAGTTGCGGCGAGCGGGGGCTACTCTTTGTTGTGGTGTGTGGGCTTCTCATTGGGGTGGCTTCTCTTGTCACGGAGCACGGGCTGTAGGCACGCAGGCTTCAGTAGTTGTGGCACGCAGGCTCAGTAGTTGTGGCTTGCAGGCTCTAGAGCACAGGCTCTGTAGTTGTGGCACATGGGCTTAGTTGCTCCGCGGCATGTGGGATCTTCCCGGACCAGGGCTCGAACCCGTGTCCCCTGCATTGGCAGGTGGATTCTTAACCACTGCACCACCAGGGAAGTCCAAGCTTTATAATTTTGAATTTTTAGTTTTTGGTAGAATTTTTAGCGGTCATATTTTTTTGGTTGATACTGTAAGTGGTACCTTTTAAAAATACATTTTCTTACTTCTGATGCGCATGCAGTTGGTTTTTGTGTATTGTTCTAGCAACTCACTGAACTCTTATTAATTTTAATAATTTGACTGTAAATTCTCTTTTGGTAGCCATAAAATCTAAATGACAGTTTTCTTCCTTTAAAATCTTTGTACCATAAATTTTTTTTTTATTCTTCAAAAGCTTTTCATATTTGAAAATTTGGGGATAAAAGTTGTCTTTAAAGACCTCAAAATTAGTAGTCCGGGGAAATCCTTTATTTTACACATGAGAAAAATGTGTTCCTGAGAGGTAAAGTGACCTTTAAGGTCAACAACTGTGTGGTGGCAGACCTAATGCTAGAATCCTTGTATAATGATTATATTATATTGTGTTGCCCAATTCATCAGTAGAAATCAGTGAAATATTGAAGAAAAAGGATAAATGAAATTAAAATTAATTTTATTAATTAATTAAAATAAGTATATAAGCAATTAATTAAAAATAAGTATAACTGTTGATACATCTTAGGATGTTGATGTTTGCAGGATAACTCAGTATACTGGATTTACTATTGTAAATAGTAATCTATTAACCTTACCAAAATTACAGTAGCTTGTCTTCAGAGCTTTCTCCTATGATAAGCTTTCTCTAGAGCTGTCCATCTATTTTAGTTTGAAAATAACTCAGAAAATTATTTTTATTTTCACATTGGCCCTCCAATAGAGTGCACCTGTTGGTGTCTTATGTCAAGTTTTTATGTCAGAATGTGCAATAACTTGATTTCCTAAGTATTTGTGATGGCCTTGTTAAACAGTCTTGCTGAATGATTATTTTAAAATCAATTATAAACCAATTTAAGATTAAGTGGCTTCCAAGGATTGTGTTGTAAATGTAAAGAAATCACAATTTAGATTGGAGGCATTTAGCATAGTATTTAAGAGCTCAAGCTCTTAAACTGTACCTATTTGCTGATGACATACGATTATGTATAGAAAACACTAAAGAGACTCCACCAAAAAATTGTTAGAACTAATAAACAAAATCAGTAAAATTGTAGGATACAAAATCAATATATGAAAATCTCTTATGCCTCTACTAATAACGAACTATCAGAAAGAGAAATTAAGAAAAGAGTTCCATCAAGAACAATAAAATACCTAGGAATAAATTTAACCAAGGAGGTAAAAGACCTGTGTGCTGAAAACTATAAGACATTAATGAAAGAAATTGAAAAATACACAAATAAGTGGAAAGATAGTCTGTGTTTTGTGGACTGGAAGAATTAATACTGTTAAAATGTCTGTACTACCTAAAGCAGTGTGTACTACCCAAGTGTCTGTACTACTGAGTGTAATCCATATCAAAATTCCAATGGCATTTTTCACAGAAATAGAAAAAACAACCCTAAAGTTTGTATAAAACCACAAAAGACCCCAAATAGCCAAAGCAGTCTTGAGAAAGAAGAAAAAAGCTGGGGGCATCACACTCCCTGATTTCAAACTATATTAAAAAGCCATAATAATCAAAGCAGTATAGTATTGCATAAAAACAGATGCATAGACCAACAGAACAGAATAGAGAGCCCAGAAATAAATCTACACATATATGATCAGTTAATTTATGACAGAGGAGCTAAAAATATACAATGGGGAAAGGACAGTCTCTTCAATAAATGGTGCTGGGAAAACTAAATAGCTACATGTAAAAGATTGAAATTAGAACATTTTCTCACGCCATATATAAAAATAAACTTAAAATGGATTAAAGACTTGAATGTAAGACCTGAAACCATAAAACTCCTAGAGGAAAACACTGGCAGTAAGCTGCTCGATGTTGGTCTTGGTGATGATTTTTTATTTGACGTCAAAACCAAAGGCAACAAAAGCAAAAATCAACAAGTGGGACTGCATCAAACTAAAAAGCTTCTGTACAAAAGGAAACCATCCACAAAATGAAAAGGCAGTCTACTGAATAGGAGAAAATATTTGCAAATCATATGTCTGATAAGGGGTTAGTGATCAAAATATATAAAGAACTCATAAACTCAATAGCAAAAAACCAAACAATCCAATCAAAAATGAGCAGAGGATCTGAATAGACATTTGGGTTGGTCTGAGAAATAGGAAGGAAGACAGTTGGTGGGGGTGGGATACACACTAATTTAATTTACTTCTTTTCCTTTCTTCTTCCCCTTTCTCTTTTCTCCTTTCCTTCTTCCTCCTTCCCTTTTCCAACCAACAAAATATGTATTGAGAGCGTATGGTGTTTAGAATACACTTGCCAGTTTTTGTAATTTCAACTGATGTGGGGATACAAGGAAGAGAAAAGGGCAGAGGAGTGAACTATAACTTCCATGAAAAACTTAAGTGCTTGGCTGGTGATGGTGGGAGTGACCTCAAAATAAGTCAGACTCAACTTGACATTTCAACATGGAAAGTGGTAATAATAATAAGTATTTCTAAGAAATTTCTGAGGACTTCTAGTGGAGAATTGATACAAACAATGTTGTAATTCTCTGTCATGTTATATCTGACTCAGGGATGTTAAAAGGATAAGTGAAGTTAACATTTGTGAACATAATTTGATTTCTTTGTAGAAAAGATATTTCACAGAGTTTTATATTAATGATTTCTAAGAATTTGACCAGAGCATGAGTGGGAGATTACTCAATTCAGTAAAAGGTACCCTGACATTAAATCCTTATACCTACCCATTAACTTATATTTAATTATATCCATCTCCAAGGCTTCAGATCATGAAATTCAGATATGTTATTTCAGAAAGTAAAACCCATATTAATCAGAACTTAATTTACCTAAACTGTCAGTTTTTTTCCTACCATACTGGAAGCAAAGGACAATCAAAATCATATTAGGGAGCTTGTTCTACAAATATATTTTCAGATTTATTCTGGACAAGTAAAAGCTAACTTAATATTCTGTACTTTTTCTATCTATTTTGTTATATTTAATAAAAATAGATATTCAGATGTTAGCTTTGATATACTGACAAAGATTTTTATTTAATAGATTGATTATACTTATTCAAGAAAGTAGTTTAGATATTGTCTTTTTTTTTTTTTCCCATTTCATTATTTATTTAGATGTTTAGCTCTCGCACTAGGTTTTTACAAACTGGTGAACACTGACAAATTATTTGTCTCACAGAACTATAACCACATATTACAAGACAATATAAGTATGTGGTCAGACTAACATTAATATACATCACCATTTCATCTGTTTCATAATAAACTATCAAGTATCCAAGTATTGAGTTACACAGCTCAAAAGGCGTAGAAAAATTAGATGTCTGCTCAGTTCACTAGCAGAAACCCACTTAAAAAAAATTATTAGTTTATTTATTTTTGGCTGTGTTGGGTCTTCACTGCTGTGCACAGGATTTATCTATTTGGGGCAAGCGGGGACTACTCTTCGTTGCAGTGCTTGGGCTTCTCATTGCGGTGGCTTCTCTTGTTGCGGAGCACGGGCTCAGTAGTTGTGGCTCGTGGACTCCAGAGCGCAGGCTCAGTATTTGTGGCACATGGGCTTAGTTGCTCCGTGGCATGTGGGATCTTCCCAGACCGGGGATTGAACCCTTGTCCCCTGCATTGGCAGGCAGACTCTTAACCACTGCGCCACCAGGGACATCCCCACTTCTCTTTTTTTAAAAGGTGGTTGGGAAGAGAAGAAATAAAAGCACATTTCAAACAAAAATAATAGCTGGTAAACAACTTCCAGTAGGTATGGAAACATAACAAGAATTTCAAAAATTTTATGACTAAGAATTAGCTACAATAACAAAACATCTTTATCTTTAAAAAATATTTACTAAATTAAAGAGCATATTCTACATATTCTATACAAGGTAAAGGCAGTATCTTACTAGAAATACTTAATAGCCCTCTCCTGTTCTTTTTTAGGCTCTTCCTGTTAAGTGGCACACAAAAGTGCAAACATTAAAATAATTGTAAAGCTTTTTTGCTTGAAGATGTTAAAGATATACTTCTATATACAATGTAGCTTTTCAAAATGCAGATTTTCCATAACAGCACAAATGATATTTATGGAAAGATATTAAATAACACCATATGACTTGGTAAAAAATTTAACAAAAATCAATGGTTATGCAAACCTGATGTATACTGGTATGAATGTGGGCAAATGTAAATGTAAAGTGAGCAAGGAAATAACTATATAGGCCCTGCTTTCAATGTAAGAAATGACTGAAGCAGTAAACCACATAAGATCTAGAGTATTCTTAGTTCCTAGGGTTTTAATTCTATATGATACTAAAAAACATACAAGTGTTACACTGGATATTTTGGTACCTAATCTTCCTAAATTTCTTATGCATTGAAAAGATTCTGGCATGGGAATAGATTTAAAGACTTATAACAGTACTGCATAAGTTCAATTCCAGTTCAGGAACTGGAACAAATGATAAACAAATTTGAAATGCTGAACAGCAAGAATCTTTTGCTAAGTGTCCAAATACGTTGATCGTAACCTAAACATAGAAGTTCTGTCAAGCAGGTAAACTGGTAAAATTGCTTTTCGATACTCTTGTAAAAGCATCATTAGACTTGTTCACTGAGCCAACTTCTTGGCTAATATGTGCAACAAATTAGGTCCTGTTTGAAGTTCTACCTCCAAGACAACAGCATCAGACACCTCAGTTTTATTGACCATTGAAGTCTTTGCAGCACAAACACATTTGAGAATGGTACTTCTCTAAGTACAAAAGTTGCTTGATGTTAAAATCTCCATGCTGCTTTTGTTTTCTGATCTGTACTGCATCTTCCTGTTTCATTCCACCTTCTGTTAATACTAGGGCAACAAGCAGTGGAGCTGTTCCAAGGCTTGCAACACGGTGAACAGCAGTATAGTAACCACGTTCTTCATAAGACTTTATTTCACAAGACGTAACTAGCCATCAACAATAAGGTTGGATGGTGGTGCATGAAAAGGCCAGTCAAGAACACGGATGCCTTCTTTTTCCATAAGAGCAGTGTCGTCGTACATTGCTTCACATACTCTTACTATTGTGGTAATCCATATTTCTTAAATCTCTCAATAACTTTGTTCAAGGTCTCTTTGGTTGGATTGTGTATAATAAAAATGTTCTTGTATGTGCCTTCAGTGGGAGTTGGGCAATTCATGCAAGACATGTTAATTTAGTCAAAAAATACTCATTAGGGCTATGAAGGAATTAAACAAATTGAATACAGGAATGATGTAAAGAAACTTCAGCTTATTCCACTTGAAATTCTCAGTGCTTTGAGTATGAAGTTGGGAATAATGGGGAATGAGATGAACCTCCTAAGAGGAAGAAAGTCTTCAATCCTGTAATACTGAGCAACAGAGAGGAAGTGTTTTGAGGCTCACCCTGTCTAGGACAGAACTGGAAAATGCTCTGTGGATTTCAGTTCAACATTTTTCTGTCCATGTAACTGCTCTTATGCGGCTTCTTGGTGGAGGTGGTAATGAATTTCTACAGCTCTCATGTCCTCATAAAGGTCATGCTGTGCTTGGCAGTAATCTTCACTGACCTTCAGAAACTCCGTAAATGTGTGATGACAGAAAGGATTATGTTTACTCATTGAAAACTGTGGCCTAATCATGCAGTGGGTACCAAAGTGGCAGTGACACAGGCAGCTGTGGCTGCAGCTGCAGGGCGGGGCTCCGTGGTGGTCGGTTGCAGGGTGGAAACAGTGCAGGTGTTGACAGAGGCAGCAGGCAGGTATTGGGTTTTGAAAAATAGTTGAAATCAGAACGTTCCATTCCCCAAGCATTCTTTGTCTGATTTTATCATAATTAAAAGAAGACTTTGGGAATATTTTTCAGTTTTTTTAAAGGTGAAAACAGACTTAAAATCTGTAGCTCTAAAATTAAATGATTTGCTTATTTAAAGTTTTAAAAATATTTGTAATGAAGTTTAAAGGATAAATTTCATTGAGTCATGAAAAATGGAAATACTGAAATGAGATTTTTATGAGGAAGGTGATGTCCCCTTAATATTTGTTGATGCGAGTATAGAAATTATTACAGATTTTCTTTTGGCTCTGCTCACTATTTGGGAGTGAAAGGCAATGTATTCCATTCTGCCAAAGAATGTAGTAGTGGGTGGAAAGTGTGTGGACTTTGAAATCAAATCTCATCTCTTCTGCTTACTAGTCATGCAGCTTTGGGCAAGTGATCTGCCCTCGATGAATTTCCTTATCTTTAGAATGGAGACAATAATAGTCTTCATGGGATTGTTGTGATTTAGTGAGAATTAAGTAACTGAAAAGACTGCAGCACAATGCCTGTCACACAGTAAACGCAACAAATATTTGTTTCCATCATCTTGTCATCTTACCTTGTTTCCATTTTCCCATAGCTTCTAATCTTATTTTTTTATAATCTTATTGAAATATGAAATCCAAAGTTGATAATTTGGGTAAAATAGTAAGTGTACAATTTAATATGGAATGGTTAAATCAAATTTATGTCAGTTAACACCATTATAATGCTTTAAAAACTGTTGAAATATATTAAATTGAGATTTATTATTATCTTCCAGTTAATTATCTTTTAATTTTGTCTGTCATAGTCTCCATTTATATTTTTCCTCTTTAATTTTTGTCCTAGTTGACTTTTTTTTTTTTTTTTTTTTTTTTTTTACGCTCTGTGGCATGTGGGATCCCCCCGGACCGGGGCACGAACCCGCGTCCCTTGCATCGGCAGGCGGACTCCCAACCACTGCGCCACCAGGGAAGCCCCTGACTTTTTGATCGAATTGAAGAACAGAAGCGGTAGTAAAATACTCTTCACTATCCGTGTTGTGTCTCTGTATTTTATTCTTTGCCAAATAGATTTTAAAAAACTGATAAAAGTGATACCTCAGAAGCATAGCCATCCAAGTCTTCTTAAAGAAAAGAATATCTAAACTTAATTCTTAAGAATATCTTTCTTAGTGCCCAGAGAAAATAAGAGGACCTTTTCATTTACTTGCTATTCGAGAATAGAAATGTACCAGAGAAGGCTTATTAATGATGTTTGCCTATATTTTTCACGCAAAATGTGCAGTTCAGGCATTGTGGTCAAGTCCTAGGAAACTTTGTAGCATCCTAGTGAGGTTACATATGGACTGCTAAAATCTACTGATGTTAAGCAAGATTCCAAGATACTTGTCATAAAAGTAGATGAGTTGGGGAGGCTGTTTAAGTCACTACAGACCATTACTGGAAAAATAGCAAAAGTAAAATTTTTGTTAAACATGAGAATATGTGAAAGATTGCATATATTGATTTCCATTATGATGGATTGTATACAATATATCCAATTGTATCCTATGTCTTTTGACAAAAGTAGGTTATACTAGATTAGTGGATGCAACATTCTTTTTTTTTTCTTTTATTAACTTTATTAACTGAATGTTGCCAGTGAATTTAAAATGTTATTTTTTCTGAACAACTAAATGCAGAACTCAATACCTTTAATTGTTCTTCGAATTAACTGCATTTGATCCAGTACTTTAACTTTTACAAACTACTTCATAACACTCTACTCAGGTTATTTCTGTTTCATTAGTATGTCATTTATTGTGCAAAGCTTAATATTATGCTTTATTTATTTATCACACATTCCTCTGATAAAAATAGACAAATAATTTCTAGAGGGAATGGTAAGGTAAGAAAGTTTTATCTAATATTGATGACCTGTTTTTCAAAGAAACCATTAGCATCTAATGCTATTACAGCTAGAATAAAAAAACAAATTTAGTGGACCCCAGTAAATGCACCTTTGGGTCATGCCAATCTTATTATTATGCACATTTTACACTGAATTTAACCATTTACTAGGAAACCAAAATGGAAACTTGAGTACAAGCAATTTTTTAGCTTTTCCTTATTACTAACTCGTCGTTATTGTTATTAGCAATAGTGATATTAGTACACCTTTTCAAATACACCAATTTAAAAAATTTGTAAAAAAAAGCCTTTAAGTTTTCTCTTTTAAAAATTGGAACACCATCTACCCCCAATTGCCTACATATATGCCTTTAAAAAATATTTTGCCAGTTATTTTCCCCTATCTAGAGCTTATCTTCTTTCTTCCTTTTTTTTAATTAACATCTTTATTGGAGTATAATTGCTTTACAATGTTGTGTTAGTTTCTGCTGTATAACAGAGTGAATCAGCTATATGTATACATATATCCCCATATCCCCTCCCTCTTGCGTCTCCCTCCCACCCTCCCTATCCCACCCCTCTAGGTGGTCACAAAACACTGAGCTGATCTCCCTGTGCTACGCAACTGCTTCCCACTAGCTATCTATTTTACGTTTGGTAGTGTATATATGTCAGTGCTACTCTCTCACTTCGTTCCAGCTTACCCTTCCCCCTCCTTGTGTCCTCAAGTCCATTCTCTACGTCTGCATCTTTATTCCTGTCCTGTCCTGCCCCTAGGTTCTTCAGAACCAGTTTTTTTTTTTTTTTAGATTCCAGATATATGTGTTAGCATACGGTATTTGTATTTCTCTTTCTGACTTACTTCACTCTGTATGACAGACTCTAGGTCCATCTACCTCACTACAAATAACTCAATTTCTTTTTTTTTTATGGCTGAGTAATGTTCCATTGTATATATGTGCCACATCTTCTTTATCCATTCATCTGTCGATGGACACTTAGGTTGCTTCCATGTCCTGGCTATTGTAAATAGAGCTTCAATGAACATTGTGGTAATGACTCTTTTTGAATTATGGTTTTCTTAGGGTATATGCCCAGTAGTGGGATTGCTGGGTCGTATTTATGGTTTTCTCAGGGTATATGCCCAGTGGTGGGATTGCTGGGTAGTATGGTAGTTCTATTTTTAGTCTTTTAAGGAACCTTCATACTGTTCTCCATAGTGGCTGTATCAAGTTACATTCCCACCAACAGTGCAAGCGAGTTCCCTTTTCTCCACACCCTCTCCAGCATTTATTGTTTATAGATTTTTTGATGATGGCCATTTTCACTGGTGTGAGGTGATACCTCATTGTAGTTTTGATTTGCATTTGTCTAATGATTAGTGATGTTGAGCATTCTTTCATGTGTTTGTTGGCGATCTGTATATCTTCTTTGGAGAAATGTCGATTTAGGTCTTCTGCCCATTTTTGGATTGGGTTGTTTGTGTTTCTGATATTGAGCTGCATGAGTTGCTTGTAAATTTTGGAGATTAATCCTTTGTCAGTTGCTTCATTTGCAAATATTTTCTCCTATAATTGCTTTGCAATGGTGTGTTAGTTTCCCCTCTACAACAAAGTGAATCAGCTATACACATACACATGCTCCCATATCTCTTCCCTCTTTGCCTCCCTCCCTCCCACCTTCCCTATCCCACCCCTCCAGGCGGTCACAAAGCAATGAACCAACATCCCTGTGCCATGCAGCTGCTTCCCACTAGCTATCTACCTTACGTTTGTTAGTGTATATATGTGCGTGCCTCTCTCTCGCCCTGTCACAGCTCACCCTTCCTCCTCCCCATATCCTCAAGTCTGTTCTCCAATAGGTCTGTGTCTTTATTCCTGTCTCACCCCTAGGTTCTTCATAACATTTTTTTTTCTTAAATTCCATATATATGTGTTAGCATATGGTATTTGTCTTTTTCTTTCTGACTTAACTTCACTCTGTATGACAGACTCTAGGTCTATCCACCTCATTACAAATAGCTCAATTTCGTTTCTTTTTATGGCTGAGTAATATTCCATTGTATATATGTGCCACATCTTCTTTATCCGTTCATCCGATGATGGGCACTTAGGTTGTTTCCATCTCTGGGCTATTGTAAATAGAGCTGCAATGAACATTTTTGTACATGACTCTTTTTGAATTTTGGGTTTCTCAGGGTATATGCCCATTAGTGGGATTGCTGGGTCATATGGTAGTTCTATTTTTAGCTTTTTAAGGAACCTCCATACTGTTCTCCATAGTGGCTGAACCAATTTACATTCCCACCAGCAGTGCAAGAGGGTTCCCTTTTCTCCACACCCTCTCCAGCATTTATTGTTTCTAGATTTTTTGATGATGGCCATTCTGACTGGTGTGAGATGATATCTCATTGTAGTTTTGATTTGCATTTCTCTGATGATTAGTGATGTTGAGCATTCTTTCATGTGTTTGTTGGCAGTCTGTATATCTCATTTGGAGAAATGTCTTTAGGTCTTCTGCCCATTTTTGAATTGAGTTGTTTGTTTTTTTGATATTGAGCTGTATGAGCTGCTTGTAAATTTTGGAGATTAATCCTTTGTCAGTTGCTTTGTTTGCAAATATTTTTTCCCATTCTGAGGATTGTCTTTTTGTCTTGTTTATGGTTTCCTTTGCTGTGCAAAAGTTTTTAAGTTTCATTAGGTCTCCCATTTGTTTATTTTTGTTTTTATCTCCATTACTCTAGGAGATGGGTCAAGAAGGATCTTGCTGTGATTTATGTCATAGAGTGTTCTGCCTATGTTTTCCTCTAAGAGTTTGATAGTTTCTGGCCTTACATTTAGGTCTTTAATCCATTTTGAGCTTATTTTTGTGTATGGTGTTAGGGAGTGATCTAATCTCATACTTTTACATGTACCTGTCCAGTTTTCCCAGCACCACTTATTGAAGAGGCTGTCCTTTCTCCACTGTACATTCCTGCCTCCTTTATCAAAAATAAGGTGACCATATGTGAGTGGGTTTATCTCTGAGCTTTCTATCCTGTTCCATTGATCTATATTTCTGTTTTTGTGCCAGCACCATACTGTCTCGATTACTGTAGCTTTGTAGTATAGTCTGAAGTCAGGGAGCCTGATTCCTCCAGCTCCGTTTTTCGTTCTCAAGATTGCTTTGGCTATTTGGGGTCTTTTGTGTTTCCATACAGATTGTGAATTTTTTTGTTCTAGTTCTGTTAAAAATGCCATTGGTAGTTTGATAGGGATTGCACTGAATCTGTAGATTGCTTTGGGTAGTATAATCATTTTCACAATGTTGATTCTTCCAATCCAAGAACGTGGTATATCTCTCCATCTGTTTGTATCATCTTTAATTTCTTTCATCAGTGTCTTATAGTTTTCTGCATACAGGTCTTTTGTCTCCTTGGGTAGGTTTATTCCTAGGTATTTTATTCTTTTTGTTGCAGTGGTAGATGGGAGTTTTCCTTAATTTCTCTTTCAGATTTTTCATTGTTAGTGTATCGGAATGCAAGAGATTTCTGTACATTAATTTTGTATCATGCTACTTTACCAAATTCTTGATTAGCTCTAGTAGTTTTCTGGTAGCATCTTTAGGATTCTCTATTTATAGTATCATGTCATTTGCAAACAGTGACAGCTTACTTCTTTTCCTATTTGCTTCCTTTTATTTCTTTTTCTTCCCTGATTGCTGTGCCTAAAACTTCCAAAACCGTGTTGAATAATAGTGGTGAGAGTGGGTAACCTTGTCTTGTTCCTGATCTTAGAAGAAATGGTTTCGGTTTTTCACCATTGAGAATGATGTTGGCTGTGGGTTTGTCATATATGGCCTTTATTATGTTGAGGTAGGTTCCCTCTATGCCCATTTTCTGGAGAGTTTTTATAATAAATGGGTGTTGAATTTTGTCAAAAGCTTTTTCTGCATCTATTGAGATTATCACATGGTTTTTATGCTTCAGTTTGTTAATATGGTGTGTCACATTGATTGATTTGAGTATATTGAAGAATCCTGTGTTCCTGGCGTGAAACCCGCTTGATCATGATGTATGATTCTTTTAATGTGCTGTTGGGTTCTGTTTGCTAGTATTTTGTTGCGGATATTTGCATCTGTGTTCATCAGTGATATTGGCCTGTAGTTTTCCATCTTGTTTAATGTGTCATTTAAAGCTTGTGTTTCCTTATTCATTTTCATTTTGGATGATATGTCCATTGGTGAAAGTGGGATATTAAAGTCCCATATTATTTCTGTGTTACTGTCGATTTACACTTTTATGATTTTTGGCATCTGCCTTATATATTGAGGTGCTCCTCTGTTGGGTGCATAAATATTTACAATTGTTATATCTTCTTCTTGGATTGATCCCTTGATCATTATGTAGTGTCCTTCTTTGTCTCTTATAATAGTCTTTATTTTAAAGTCTATTTTGTCTGATATGAGAAGTGCTACTCCACCTTTCTTTTGATCTCCATTTGCCTGGAGTATCTTTTTCCATCCCCTCACTTTCAGTCTGTATGTGTCCCTAGGTCTAAAGTGGGTCTTTTGTAGACAGCATATATATGGGTTATGTTTTTGTATCCATTCAGCCAGTCTGTGTATTTTGGTTGGAGCATTTAATCCATTTACATTTAAGGTAATTATTGATATGTATGTTCCTATTACCATTTTCTTAATTGTTTTGAGTTTGTTTTTGTAGGTCTTTTCCTTCTATTATGTTTCCTGCCTAGAGAAGTTCCTTTAGCATTTATTATAAAGTTGGTTTGGTGTTGCTGAATTCTTTTAGCTTTTGCTTGTCTGTAAAGGTTTTAATTTCTCTGTCAAATCTGAATGAGATCCTTGCTGGGTAGAGTAATCTTGTTTGTAGGTTTTCCCCTTTCATCACTTTAAATATGTCTTGCCACTCCCTTCTGGCTTGCAGAGTTTCTGCTGAAAGATCAGCTTATAACCTTTTGGGGATTCCCTCATAAGTTATTTGTTGCTTTTCCCTTGCTGCTTTTAATATTTTTTCTTTGTATTGAATTTTTTTTTGTTGTTTTTTTGCGATATGTGGGCCTCTCACTGTCGTGGCCTCTCCCGTTGCCGGACGCGCAAGCTCAGCGGCCACGGCTCACGGGCCCAGCCGCTCTGCGGCATGTGGGATCCTCCCGGACCGGGGCACGAACCCGTATCCCCTGCATCAGCAGGCGGACTCTCAACCACTGCGCCACCAGGGAGGCCCGTATTGAATTTTTTGTAGTTTGATTGATATGTGTCTTTGCATGTTTCTCCTTGGATTTATCCTGTATGGGACTCTCTGTGCTTCCTGGACTTGATTGACTATTTCCTTTCCCATGTTAGGGAAGTTTTCGACTATAATCTTTTCAAATATTTCCTCAGTCCCTTTCTTTTGTTCTTCTTCTTCTGGGACCCCTATAATTCGAATGTTGGTGCATTTAATGTTGTCCCAGAGACTGTCCTCATTTCTTTTCATTCTCTTTTCTTTATTCTGCTCTGCAGTAATTATTTCCACTATTTTATCTTCCAGGTCACTTATCTATTCTCCTGCCTCAGTTATTCTGCTATTGATTCCTTGTAGAGAATTTTTAATTTCATTTATTTTTTTTGTTCATCATTGTTTGTCAGATCTCTAGTTCTTCTAGGTCCTTTTAAACGTTTCTTGTATTTTCTCCATTCTATTTCCAAGATTTTGGATCATCTTTACTATCATTACTCTGAATTCTTTTTCAGGTAGACTGCATATTTCCTCTTCAGTCGTTTGGTTTGGTGGGTTTTTACCTTGCTCCTGCATCTGCTTCACATTTCTTTGTCTTCTTATTTTGTTTAACTTACTGTGTTTGGGGTCTCCTTTTCACAGGCTGCAGGTTCGTAGTTCCTATTGTTTTTGTCATCTACCCCCAGTGGATAAGGTTGTTTCAGTGGTTTGTGTAGGCTTCCTGGTGGAGGAGACTGGTACCTGTGTTCCTGTGGGTCAGGCTGGATCTTGTCTTACTCGTGGGCAGGGCCGTGTCCAGTGGTGTATTTTTGTGTGTCTGTGACCTTATTATGATTTTAGGTAGCCTCTCTCCTAATGGGTGGGGTTGTGTTCCTGTCTTGCTGGTTGTTTGGCATGGGGCGTCCAGCACTGGAGCTTGCTGGCGTTGGGTGGAGCTGGGTCTTAGCTTTGAGACAGGGATGTCTGGTAGAGCTCTCACCGGTTGATATTATGTGGGGCCGAGAGGTCTCTGGTGGACCAGTGTCCTGAATTCTGCTCTCCCACCTCAGGGGCTCAGGCCTGATCCCCGGCTGGAACACCAATACCCTGTCAGCCACATGGTAATCATTCTTTCCAGTGGTGGACCAACAGTGAGACAGGGAGATTGGTTTGTCCAAGCTAAAATTCAGCTGGAGGAGGTCATGGAGAGGACATAATGGCTGGTTGAACAGAGAGGTGGACGCAGGCAATTCTGCAACTTGACTCTTGGGTTAGTGGAGGCACCATCCCCACAGCAACATTTGTTATTTTGACCATTTCTGTGAGCCATCCAAAATGTTCGAGAAATATAATAACTTGTAGTTTTGCTAATATAATGCACAGATTTGAATTTCAAGTCTTGAAGCTGGTGTGCTTGACTAAGTCAGCAAACTAAATAGTTAGTGGGAAGGTGAGCAATGGAAAACAGGAAAAAAGAGATGGAAAACTTGTCTACACAATACTAATTTTAGCTCTGACAAGAGAAGGGAAGGAGTGGATGGGGCACCTCTGCTGCTTACCTCCTCCTCCATTATAGGAAGAGTGGTTAATATTGGGCAGTGTTTGGAAGCAGAGATAAAAGCAGTCAAGACTTAGGTGTAGGCTATAGGTTCAGGTGCAGATGGCTGAGAGTGAAAATGGCAGGCTTGGTGGCTGAAAAGACTTTGGTGAGAGAAGGGCCAGTAGCAGGATGTAATCCCAATGCCTTTCTGTAAGAAGAGAGTCAGGGGCTTTAGAGAATTGATTGGAGAATGTCTAGAACATTAGCCTCTGTATCTCTTTGATGTTCTGTTCTCCGGTTTTTGCATTTAAGTGGACATTTAAATTTTTCAGTTATACCTTACTACTTTTAAAGGAGAAATTACATACCCTAGTGCTGTTCTTCAATTTAAGAGTTTGCTATGGTCTCTGGATGGTTCCATTTAGAATTTCAAGGGCCTATTTCATGTTAGTTATTTGCCATAAATATTGAACAGCAATAATGAGTGCATGCATTTAACAACATTCGTTAATTATCTGAGTTGATTAAATTATCAATATAAAACAAAACACACCATTAAATTCTTTCAAATTCCAGTTCACATAGTGTCAGGGTAATACAGAATTATTAAAAGCAAAGGTTCATGTCACACAAAATGGGTTTGACTTCAAACTCCACTACTTACTAGCTGTGTGACCTGGGACATGTTACTTAACTTCTTTGTGCCTCAGTTTCATAACCTGCGAAACAGGTATGATAATAATATGTATCTTGGAAATAATGTATGAGATAATGCCTGTAATGTGCTTATTTTATTAGTGCAGTGCTGGAGATATACCAAGTGCTCAATAAATGTTATTTATTATTGTGTTATACTAAACTCCATGTATGAGCCTATAGCTACCTAGCTCAACCCTTATGTAACATGTCTGTTGCTGTTGAGTTCCTGTCTCTGCAGTGCAGTTTTTTGAGTTTTATTTCTAATAATATAAGGGCAGAATACCTGGTATCATATAGTCTTATAATGCCAAATATTTACAATTTGGCAAATTGAAAGTAATTCAGAAAGTCTTGATGGTCCAACACCTGTGGCTAGCAGATTTGTTATGATTAGTTTTGTAGAGCATTGGTGGCGAGATTTGTTAACTTGGTGATTCCTCAAGACATGGAAGAAAAGAAAGAAGAAAAGCCAAAAGTAAATTACTCTGGCATCAAGCTAACAATTATATAACAAAATTTGTTGAATTTTCTTTGTCCAGTAGTCATTAGATTGCTGCAGGAGAGGTAACCCACAGAGCATTCTGAATAATTTATGTCAGGAAAAAAAAGTAACACTTATGAGCAGAAACTCAGAGATTTAAGAGAGCATCAAAGATCTCTGTGATCCTCAAATCCTCAGTTGCTTTAATTTCAACTGCTATTCTAGATTGGGATGATGATATTGAAGATAAGCTTGGTGTAGTTTGCTAAAGATGCTCTAAGGTAGTATTATCTGATTAGTAGCGTGGTTAAAGAATGTATAGCAATTTTAAGTGAATGGTTTAAAAACATTTTCACCAATACTGTAATTTATTTAAATTTCATTTAGTGAAAAAATTTTCTTATGGTAATGCCAGCCTGTTATAAATGAAAAGTTATGCTTTTTGAAACGTCATACTCTAATGGTCTAGAGCAGTGAAAGATTATTTATCTATTTAAAATGTTTTTTTTTTTTTTTTTTTAACCCATTGGTTACTGGTTCCTGCCTGGGCCAAGGAAGAATTTCAGGGAGGAGGGTAAAGAATGGCCGAGCAGCCCTGATACAGGGCTTACCTGTTCCTTCAATGTTAGACAAACATAATAATGGGAAAGTATTTGTTTCAGACCATTTTCCACTCACATATGTTTCTAGAACCGGGTTTCATGCCTTCTTTTTTGAGAGGTTTTAAAATTTCTTTTTCATTTTGATGATCTTTAAAATCTATTTAAGCATGATCAGCATATTCTATTAGATCAGACACCAAATAGTGGTAAGGGAAGAAAATTTTAGCAGTTTCTTTATGTTTCTTTTTTTTAATCTATAAAAGAATGAAGTTGTGCTTCACTAATATTTATTATATATATTTGAAATAGCAAATACATATGACTTACAAATTAGTATATATATATATACATGTGTGTCCTCACATTTTTTTTAACTGATAGGAGTGAGTGTATGACTTAAACAATATGGAAACTACCACTGTATTTGTTTCAAACCCAGTTTGAACTTTATACAATTTCAGTGCTCACCTTTTGGTTTTGTGCTGAGAGAAGGCCATACCATATGCTTTGTTGTGTGATGTAGGTTTTGTTGGGCCTTGAGTAAAGTGTGAGAGTTGAGTCATCACACATGGTAGTATAGGATTGCCAAACTGTAAGAATATCATATTCTTCTATCAATTGGATATATTTGAGGGATTTTTGTCTTAATTTTAATAAGATAACAAAGCAACTTGCTATCATTATTTATTGGAATGTAGTAGTGTGTCTTCAATGTAGATTTTTTTTTTGTCTTGATTCTGGCAATGATTGTTTGATACCCACTCAGTGAAAACTTAAATAACTGCTGTGATGTTAACCTGATATTCAGGTGAAAAAGGCACTTTAAGAAGATAACAAGTTAGATCTCATGATAACTGGTGTTCAAAGAGTGTTTGTTGGCAAAAGCCTTAGTTAAATGTAAGATCTGATTATCCTGAATAGTAAACAGAGCATGGAAATTATGAATGGCATTTTGTGCAACATACTTTTGTGAACAGATATATTCTATATCATAAAATTATATTGTAGTGTGGATGTCAAAATATAGAAAAAAATGAAGTGTAGAACCAGGCCTGAAGTTAACCTCTTTCTCCTGTTAAATACAACAGCAGTCATTTAATTTCAGCAAAATAACATCATCCTTCAAATAGAATTAATGTTCTTAGAATATTATTAGTTTAGTAGTTTTATTAGAATCTACTTTATAATTTTGTATTTATTTTTAGTTTTGTAAGAAATATAAGCCTAAGGAGTTTATTTTCATGTATATATTTAAGTATCATTTTACAAATAATTTTATGCTTGGGCCAGGTGAAAGTTTTTTTTTCTCCAGAAAAGAGTTCTGAACATTTCTTAACTTTCAGAAACAGTGCATTAGAATATGTGGTTGAATTTCTAAACCTTTGAAAATTCAGTCTGTTTTCTGTCCTGTTTTTTATTTATTATCTACAGATATAATGCATTTTTTTATGATATATTGATTATGTTAACCAAAGGTTATAGTGTTGATTGAATTTATAATTTTAAGCTGAAGTGACTACTTTATGAAATTGACATTGTATAGATATTAAGTAATCATTTCATTTCAAGGAACGAAATTAACCTTCAACCAAAAACATGACCTAAAGGAATATTTTTATTTTTATATTGAGATTTATAGGTCAGTTCATTCTTGTTTAATAGTGGCTTATAACAGAAAAGATATGATTGATAATAATATAAATCATTTTAAGTTATTAAAATAAGAAGGTATATTTTCCATTTTAAGAGGAATAACTTTCACCATTCTGTGAGTATGAATCAGTAACAGCTGAAGATCTGATCTTTGAATGTGGCAGGGTTGGAACCCTTTCAAAATAGAAACCTAGCCAATTTTCAAGAAAAATCACAGTGTTTCAGTTCTGAACTTTAATGTATTTGGACCATATGCAGCAGAACATTTTCTTCTTGCTATCTCTTGCCAAACTAATTACATATGCCACATTAATTTTTCCCTTATGTTTGGGAAGCTCAAGTATATGGTAGAATAACGAATTGCCTGATTCATGTTCACCAGTTTTAATGGAAAGATCAAGATGAGAAGCATTTAAGAGAGACTTTGTAATTTTCTCTCAAAGAAAATAAAAGCAAAAATGAAAATGTTTCATTCACTCAATGAATGTTTATTGAATACCTACTATATGCCAAGCTCTATTACTAAGCCTGAGTGATACAGTGGTGAACAGGACAGATAAAAAGCCCCTGCCCTCAGAGAGATGCTCATATTCTAATGGGAGGGGGTAGTGGGAGAAGATGGGGATTTCAGATTTGTAAATGACCTATAGAAAAGAAAACTTGAAGTGAGAATAGAGTAAATTAGCTGAGATTTGAATGATATGAAGATTTGGGAGGAGAGAAGTATAAATTTGGTCAGTAGCCCCTGAATTGGGAAAGGCTTGGCATATTCCTGGAACAGTATGGAAGTAGCATCGTGAACATGGGTGCTAGGGGCTGAAGTTAGAGAGACAGACAGAGACCACAATGAGCCTTTTAGACCATGTAAGGAGTTTCTGTTTTCCTCTAATTATAATGGGGAGTTCTTGAACTGTTTTAAGTGAGAAAGTTTAGTGATTTGACTTGTTTAAGGAAGGTCACTCTGTTGGCTATAAGGGGAATGAACCATGGGAAGGTGAGAGTGGAAGTGGGAAGCCAGGTGGGAGCTAATCCAGCACCTAGTCCAGCATCATCTAGAGATGATGGTGGCTGGTGTCAGGGAGATGGAGTGGAGCCAGTGAAGAATGACTGCATTGGAAATGTGTTCCTGTGGTACAGTGATTACACTTGTTGATGGACTGCATGTTTTCATACTTAAGCATTTGAGATTCTGAAAAGTAGATTCTTTGGAATATCATAGTTTAACTCAGTAAGTCTTGAGAGTTTCAAATAGTAGTAAAATTTAAAAAAATGTTTTGGGAGGACAGTGTAGCTCCTTCATCTTAGCTTCCTTTTGCTATATGGCATAAAGTATACTCTGTTGGGAAAAAAAATTAAGTTAGTTAATTTCAAGTTCTGTGGATAAGTTCACGACAGATTGTTCTAATTTCTCGACTTTAAAACTTATACTACATAAAGATATGAAAAAAATAAAGCTCTTTTAAATATGTCCTCAATAATTATTTTGAGTTATTTTTAATAAAGAAAGAATGAAGATAATTACCATATTATATAAATAGAATATATTTGTTTTTACCTTTCTGGTTTTATTTAAATAGTACACTATATTTACTGAAATTTTTTTTTCCTAGTCACATTGTTCTGATGCTTGCAGATGATATGGCATGCAACCCTAGAAATCCTAAGCCGGCTACAGTGTTTAGTCACAAGAATATGGAATTAAATGTGTATGGAGATGATGTGGAAGTGGATTATAGAAGTTATGAGGTAAATTGTTTAGTTTAGCAACATTTTTGAAATATTTTCACTTTTAAGCTTTAAAATAGTGGTAGAGTAAAATATCGTATTCTTTTTCTTTACACTTTGTACATGATTGTCACTGAAACCTTGTTAAAATTCTGTTTCTGGAGTTCATATTAAGGAAACAATACATGAGTAAAACTATCACAGCATGAATATTTCATATATGTATCTAGGATAGAACATCTTTATCTTGGCTTCTGTATTAGAGTATTTTATTAATGTTTAATGTATCAACATTGTTTTAGAGTAAGTGTATTCTTTGTTTTTCATATTTGATCTAAAATTTCAAGTTTTATATTTTTAGTAAGTATATTGTGAAAATATTAAAGTGACTAACACTACTTAGAGATAATCACTTTTAATATGCTTCCAGTGTTTTTAGCATGTATGATTAAAAATAAAAATGTAAATTTGAAAAAATGGCATTATACTATATTTTCTCCCTTTGAAACTTCATTTTAAATTAAATAGATTGTATGTTTAAAATTTGAAGTCTTCCTTGATGAAGTCTTCCTCAATAATCCTTCCCCCTTTACCAAGTCTGCCAAAAGTAAGACACAATTTCCCATGTTCCCAGACCTGTTTTAAAGCAATTTAAAAAGAATATCTTTTCCGAGGCTGTAAGCTGCTTGAGAACATGGCCTGTATCTTATGTATCTTACACCTAGAGAGTTCCTGTAACCTTCTGAAGGCACTCAAAACTGTTTGTTCAGCAGTTAAATGTTTATGAATGTTGGACTTTTTCTTGTTTATTTAGTCATTATAAAATGTAGACCAAATACTTCCCTTCCTTGTTAGCCAATAAGAAGTCCTGTTAAAGAAAAACACTTAGCATTTTGCTGTCTTCCAGGAAAAATGTAAACCAAATAGCTTACACACACACACACACACACACACACACACACACACACACACACACACTCATGATCTAGGGAAATGTCGAACAAGTAAGCTGGATTTTCTGCTTTTTAAATTTAGATCTGTATAGTATAACTTGAAATTAGCATTATACTCCCAAGACCTTAAATATCTTTCAAAGAATCCCAGATGTCCAGAAATTCTTGGTTGGGAAATCTGGTTTACAGTGTTATGAATTTTTTACATGTTAAAGATACCCCTAATGAAATTTAAGTAACAAAATGCATTAAAAAATCAAAGATGCATAATTTGGGAATTATTTATGGATCTATCCTTATGGTTTTATTTTTATAATTTATTATGGACCTGTCTTTCATTGTTAATCTAGAATTGACTAAGTAGTTGCACATATTAATTGCAATAGTTATAATGTTGAATTTATTTATGTTTCTATATTTTGTATCTTCCCAAAGAATTGCCTGTGAAGACAGATTGATAATCTTTAAGTTTTTGGCAATATTTTGTATAGTATTTGAATTTTTAAATGTATAATTAACCTATTTTTCCCCAAGGTAGTTTTTATTTGTTAGTTTTTAGTATTTTTTAAAAAATGGAAACAAAGTTAGTTTGAGGTGTACATTTAATTTAAATAAATATATTTTAATTGAGTTATATTTCTCTTTAGGTTTTATTTTCAGTTTATGCTGAGTAATACATAGAGAAAGAAGAAGGAATGTTTTTGAAAGTAAAAAACAATGATCAGATTTTCCTCAACTCTATTTCATCTGATTTTTCACTTTTTTTTCAGGTAACTGTGGAAAATTTTTTACGGGTATTAACTGGGAGGATTCCATCTAGTACGCCTCGGTCAAAACATCTTCTTTCTGATGATAGGAGTAATATTCTTATTTATATGACAGGTAATTTCATAATTTAGATATTTAATGATAGCATATGTTGCAACTCTTTTCAAAAAGGAATTTGTGTGGAAAGAAATTTAAACATCTTAAATTATTTTTGGTTTAAGTAGTTTGATAGTTTGTTATGAAGTTCTCTTTTCTCATAATGTATAACAACTTGAAATGATATTTTAAAACAGTGTATTACTCATCAACTGATGATAAAACAGGTGCAGAATGATTCTTAGATGTCATACAGCAAGACAGTGACCCCTACTTTATGGTCTTCTTTTCTTTATCATGTTGCATTTATTTACAGCTTTTAAAATACAATCAATTTATAAACTTTCTGAATTAACCCAGCAGAGTTAATGAAGTCAGAAAAATTTTCATTTTAGTTTATCTGACATTTACAAGAAATTTTCAAGCTTTTGTGGCAAATAGGATGAAGTACAGTCTTGTAGCTTGGCTTTATTTGATGTACTAAACAAAAGGTTTTACAACATTTTTTTCTGAGTCTGTTGGTCCTCTTTCAGGATAGCTCCAGGTATGGGAGAAATTCCAGTATCTAAGATAGAATTGGCAAACCCTGGCCCATGGAAGGGCTACTGTTTTGGAAGTAAAGTTTTATTAGAACACAGTTGTAACCATTTGTTTTGTGTATTGTCTGTGGCTGCTTTTACATTACAGTGGTAGAGTCCAGGAGTTGCAACAGAGACCATATGGCTCACAAGTCTAAAACACTTACCACCTGGCCCTTTACAGAAAAAGTTTGCCATCCCATGTAAGAGAACGGGAAGGTTGATAATTATGATAATAATAAAAACGGTAATAGCTAATATTTATTGAGGCTTACTATACATCACGCAGTATTCTTAATCATTGTGTATATTAGTTCTTTTCATCCTCACAACAATCTAAAAATTTAGGTGCCAATTTTCAGGGCTGTCTTATATGGTTGTGTGGGTTGTGCACTGCATGTAAGTGTCTGGCTCGGGTGGTGAGTGGGAGCTGAGATCTAGTATATGTTTACACTTACTCAGCTGTGTGCTGTGCTATAAAGTTGGGTCTAATGGGAGAGAGAGATATTCCTCTTCCCTTAACCCACCCTAAGGCATAGCCACTAACCACTTTTGAGCTTACAGGACTGCTTATATTCAGTGGGAGCACTGAAACACACAGATTTTTCTACTTTGTTACCCAGTGGGAAGTACCTTTTTAAAATCTGCACAAAGGACATATATAGGCACGCTAATGATGGCCTTACATTTGTTACTTTACATCTGAGGAAACTGAGGCATAGAAAGGTTAAGTTACTTGCCTAAAATAACACAGTCATTAAGTAGTAAACCTAGTGTTTGTATCCAGGCAGACTGGCTCTGTCATGCATTCTAAATGTCATAATCTTCTGGTCAACTCTCATGGGACAGTGGTTGATGATTGTGAAAACATCAAGTTTTAGGTGAGAACTACACTTCCTGTTGATATAGCATTTCAAGTATAGTCTGTGAATAGTGCTAGCTTACCATGGGACTAGCTAGTGTCTTCAACTCCTTTCTCACCCAAAATGTTTGCCTGGTATTTGAGAAATTTTTATCTATGGAAACTCATTTCTGACATAATAGTGGAGCCAGTGAAAAAAGTATAAATGTGTTTTTCTAAAACTGAATGATAGAAAATCTTTTAAATATATATTATATCTACTATTTTGTACATAGTCTATCATTATTCTCTTTAATTGGTATAGCAGAAAATTAAATTTGTTTTTACAGTACTTTTTATTTTAGAGTATAAAATAACAAGTGATATTAAAATATTGCCGTGAATGAAGTGAATGTTTATATCTGGATGTGTGCAGTTTGCATTAAAAATAGTGTCTGATCTTTCTGACTCTTCCTATAAGGACATGGTGGAAACGGTTTCTTGAAATTTCAAGATTCTGAAGAAATTACCAACATAGAACTTGCAGATGCTTTTGAACAAATGTGGCAAAAAAGACGGTAATTGACAAATGACTACTTTTCATAAGATAAATTAGTACCTAATTTTTCCATGGTTAGTAGATTTATAAATCTTATGAGATCTAAACTTATTTTAATAAGTTATTTCTTCTACTCTAGATTAATGTTTGTTATTTCTATTGAACTGAACTGTTTTTTATTTTTTTAGAAATTGTACATTGCAGCAGTAGTTTTATTTTACAGAAGTATGAACTGAATTCTCTTTAGAAGAAAAATTTGGGTTTCTTAAAGAGCATGGAAAGAAATTCACCTGTTAAGGTCATATCTCTTGTTATTTCTCATCCTGTTTGGAGGAAATAAGAGTCCCACCAACCAAGTTCCCCATTATTTAGGGGGATTGTGAACATATATTTATTTTTCATCTTGTACTTATTCTTTTTGCACAATCTCGGGCCCTCCAAGTGATAGGAATACATTATTTCTTCTTTGGAAAAAAGATGCTGAAATTAGGATTAGTATAAAATTTGTAGCAACTCACATTAAGGATGATATATTGTTAGTAATCCGTGGTAAGCACCCTTTTAGTTGAAAGTTGTCATATGAACTTAAGTGAATTTAAAGTAGCGATTGGACTGCTTTTAAATTAATTACCCTCAATAAATACTTATTGCTTACCTTCTGAGCATGTGGCACAGAGGGGAATATGATGCTTATTATGCCTTCAAAGTTTTTAAAATCTAGTTGAAAAGAGAAATGTGTACACAACTGTGCTACAAATTAAATATTCTAAATTCTGAATTATAGGCATAAGGAGAATGTATAGAAGTGTTGAAGAGGAAGCTTTTGCTTGGTACTGGTTTTATCTTATTCATAGCTTGCATTTATTGAAGGTATACTAGGTGCTGGGCACTATGTTATATAATGTGTTGTTCTGTTTAATTTTAATAACTCCATGAGGCAGATATTGTTATTATTCCCATTTTTACAAATGTGTAAATTGAGGCACAGATAGATTAAATAACTTGCCATACTTTATACAGCTCATAAGTGCCAGTACTAGAATTCACATCCAAGTGGGCCTGTCCCAGAGCTTACTCTCTTAATTGTTTTACTGTACTGCCTCTCATAACCTTAGATGTTTATGATCCCCAGGGGTGTCCACAGATTTTTGTCTCAGAACAAATGTGTCATATTAATCGTGCCTTCTATTCCTTGCTTAGATAATATTAAGATTCCATGCTTTCTTTTTTAGGTGCAGTGTTAGCTGTTTACTTAGATCCAATGTCTGAGAGAAACCTCTGAGAAAATGTTATTTGCTCCCTGTTTTCACCTTCACCAACTAGGCAGCTAAAATATAGAGCTGATTATGTTCTTCTTTCACTTTATTTTTTTTTTTTTTTTTTTTTTTGGTACGCGGGCC
>NW_006786333.1:1612105-1686647 GCF_000442215.2 Lipotes vexillifer
ATCGGCAGGCGGACTCTCAACCACTGCGCCACCAGGGAAGCCCTTCTTTCACTTTAAAAAAGCCTTTGATGGCTTCTTCAAACTTACAGGTTAAGATCCAAACTTTGTACAGGATACTTTATAGATTGACCCTGCCTTACCTTTTTGAAACGAATTTCTCTCCATTTTACCAAATTAACTCTAAATCCAAGCTACACGATACAATTCCTTATTCCTAAACATTTATACGTTTTTACATTTAGATGCTTTAATACAGGCTTTTTCCTTTGCTGGAATGTGCTATTCCTTTCTTTGTTAAATAATATAACACTCACCCCTCACTGCCCTTGTCAGACATCACCTTTCCCTGACCTGCCTTTCCTTACAATTTCCTCTGTTTCTTTCTCAGTGCTCTTGGAGCACTTTGACTTTGTTAGACTCTAAGCTCTGTGAGGGCAAGGACTATTGTATCCCCAGCTTAGAGTCAGGCACATTATAGGCCTTCAATAAAATTTGTAACACTCATCACATTCTGATTTAGTTATATGTTTATGTGTCTGTCTTCCAGTTAGATTTTAAGATCTTTGAGTATGGTGACTAAGTCATATATATATTTTTTCTGAATCTAGCTCAGTTTCTAGGACTGTGTGGATGCCAGATAATGTTTTTTGAATTGAATATGTGTTTGGATTCTGAATCTTGTGGCATAGATAAAGGAGGGGGAAGAAGTTGGGGCAGCCACTTTATGGCACAACTACTGCACTCTATTGAGGTCGTTCCCCTGGACAGGTTATACCTTTAATATTTCTAATATTAAATTTGTATTGGGAATTCTATCAAAAAATCTCAAATTTTTAGCTAATGAAATGACCAAGATATGACAAACATCTTAGGGAAGTATTGTAAAATGTTAATGTATGTTTAACAGCATGATTCATGTCAAAGATATTATCACTTTTCTTTCAGCTACAATGAGCTATTGTTTATTATTGATACTTGTCAAGGAGCATCCATGTATGAGAGATTTTATTCTCCTAACATAATGGCTTTAGCTAGTAGCCAAGTGGGAGAAGATTCACTCTCGGTAAGTGCATTTTTTCTTTCCTGTTTGTAAATGGCATTATCTTTGGAATGTGTAGCTATTTCTAGAATCACTTATGTGCTTTATAAATATATCTGTTATTTCTTATTCTTAGACTTCTTTATATCTTAGAAGGAAATTTTGATTATATTTAAAATATTTTGTTGTAATGTAATGATCCTATCTATTAGACATACACTTTTTTTTCCTTTGCTTTTTTTATAGCATCAACCTGATCCTGCAATTGGAGTCCATCTTATGGATAGATACACATTTTATGTCTTAGAATTTTTGGAGGAAATTAATCCAGCTAGCCAAACTAATATGAATGATCTTGTAAGTATTTACTTGATTTGATTATAGCACAATAGCTATGCTAACCTTAATGTGATAAGTGAAGTCTGTTATTCCTCGACTTCTAGGGTACTCTTCCATATGCTGAATGGTGGCCTTTTAAAGTGTTTTGAATCTCCCATTACAGTAGTATCTTTTTCTTTACTACAAGAGGCCTAAAACCTTAGCCTAGTTAACTTGCTATTCCTTGAGGTATTTTGCTATTCTCATTCATTTGCTCATGTTTTTTTTTCCCTACCAGAAATCTCCTTTTTTAGATTCACATATTGAAATTCTACCTATTCTTTGGGAGTCAAATCAGATCCTACCTCCTCCAGGAGATCTTCCCATAGTCTTCTTGTTGGAATTTATGTAAAATAAGTAAAGCTACTCAGAGCTTTATTTCTTTTTTTTTTATGCCATTTGTCACAGTCTGTCTTTTTTTGGACTTACTAATTGAGTGTAAATGTTTTTCTTACTTAATGGAAAGTTCTGGAAGGAGAGAGGCCTCCTCTTACATATTTTTGTGTACCCTACAACTTCTAGTACCATGTTTTGATGTGGCCTGTTGAATTTAGTTCAACTTTTTTTCCTGAATTTTCTGCACTGATTGTCTCTTTTAAAATAAATCTACTTTGAAGTTGCTATCAAAAGTAAGCATAATAAAAAGCTTGAAATAGCAGTTCTAGACTGGATAATTACTGTGAATTAATGACTTTCATTCTTTTTTCATTAATTTATATCTTAATTCATTCACAAATATTTCTTGAGTTTTTGCTAAGTGACAGGCTGTACTCTAGAGATAGAGGCAGATACTGTCCCTGCTTTCATGAAGCTTTGGGATGAATGGAAGCCTGAGTAGATAGGGTTCTAGACTCTAGTATTTCATAAACCAAGCAGCTTTGTATTGATCTCTTTTATTATATAGAAACCTTTCAGGTAGATTTCTATTTATTAAAGAGGTTCAACCCTAAAATTCTGAAAACCACTGCTTTAAGCTATCAGATTTGATAACATCAAACTACTTACTACATTTTGAAGTTTTGAAAGGGAATAACTGCCAACTAGGAGTTCTGTAACCTGCAGGGTTATCATTCAGAATTGAAGGAGAGATTAGGAATTTTCCAGATAAGCAAAACTAAAAGAGTTCATCACCATTTTACAAGAAATGTTAAAGGGACTTCTCTAAGCTAGAAAGAAAAGGTACTAATCAATAGTAAGATAACATATTAAGTTAAAAATCTCACTGAAAAAGGTAAATAAAAAGGTAGTGGGTTAATCATCTATAAAGTCAGTACAAAGGGTAAAAGACAAAAGTCATAAAATTAATTAAAAATACAATAGGGATATATAAAATAAATAGATGTAAAATATGTTATCAAAAATGTGTTGGGGAAGTAAAATATAAAGCTTTGGAATGTGTTCAAAATTAAGTTACTATAAACTTAAAGGAGATTGTTATATATGTAGGATGTTATGTGTGACCTATGGTAACCACAAACAAAAAACCTTTAGTAAATACACAAAAGTAAATGAAAAAGGAATTTAAAATAACTGTAAAGAAAACAGTCAAACAACAAGGAAAGAAAGAAAGAGAAGAATAAAGGAACAGAGATGAACTACAGAAACAGTGAGAAAACAATTAACAAAATGGCAGTAAGTAAATACCTATCAATAATTACTATAAATGCAAATGGACTAAATTCTCCAATCAAAAGACATAGGGTGGCTGAATGGATTTAAAAAAACAAGACCCTTCTCAATGCTCCTTACAAGACACTCATTTCAAACCTTAAGACACTCACAGTCTGAAAGTGAATGGATGGAAAAAGATATACCATGAAAATGAAAAGGAAAAGGAAACTGGGGTAGTAATAGACTTCCAAACAAATACTGTAACAAGGGCATTACATAATATAAAGGGGTCAGTCCAACAGTCCAACAAGAGGATATAACATTTGTAAACATTTGTGCACCCAACATGGCACCACTTAAATATATAAATCAAATAGTAACGGAAATAAAGGGAGAAATAGACAGTAATACAATAACAGTAGAGGACTTAATACCGCACTTAATATCATTGGATAGATCATCCAGACAGAAAATCAACAAGGAAACATTGGCCTTAAAAGACACCTTATATCAGATTGACTAAATAGATATATACAGAACATTCCATCCAAAACAAAAACAGCAAAATACACATTCAAGTGTACATGGAACATTCTGCAGGATAGATCACATGTTAGGCTACGGACCAAGTCTTAGTAAATTTAAGAAGTCTTAATAAATTTGAGCATCTTTTCTGATCACAACTGTATGAAACCAGAAATCAGTTATAAAAAGAAAACTGGAAAAAAAACACAAAACATGTGGAGACTAAACAACATGCTGTTAAATAATCAGTGGGTTATCAAAGAAATCACAAAATACCTTGAGACAAATGCAAATGGAAACACAACATTCCAAAATCTTTGGGATGCTGCTAGCAAAAGCAGTTTCTAAGAGGGAAGTTCATATTAATGCTGACCTACCTCAAGAAACAAGAAAACTCTTAACCATCTAACTCATTTAAAGGAACTAGAAAAAGAACAAACAAAGCCCGAAGTTAGTAGAAAGAAGAAAATAATAAAGGTCAGAGCAGGAATAAATGAAATAACAGCTAAAGAGACAATAGAACAATCAATGAAACTAAGAGCTGGTTCTTTGAAAGGTAAACAAAATTGGCAAATCTTTAGCCAGACAGACTCATCAAGGAAAAATGAGCCCAAATAAGTAGAATCAGAAATGAAGGAGGAGAAATTACAGTCAATATCACAGAAATAGAAAAGATCATAAGAGACTATTATGAACAATTATATGCCAACAAATTAGACAATCTAGAATTGGATAAATTCCTAGAAACATGCAGTCTTCCAAGACTAAATCATGAGGAATTAGAAAATCTGAATAGATCAGTTACTAGTAATGAAATTAAATCAGTAATTCAAAAAAAAGAAAAAACGCCAACAAACAAAAGTCCAGGTCTAGGTGGCTTCATAGGTGATTCTGCCAAACATTTAAAGAAGGTAATACCCATCCTTGTCAAATTATTCCAAATAAAATAATACACACTTCGGATAATACACACTTCTTCAGTTTGAGAAGAAAGAAAGAACACTTCCAAAGTCATTTTATGAGACTAGCATTACCCTGACACCAAAACAAAAGAATTGATGCTACAAAAAAAGAAAATTATTGGCCAATATCCCTGATGAATATAGATGCAAAAATCCTCAACAAAATATTAGCAAACCAAATTCAACAATACATTAAAAGAATCATGCAGCATGATCAAGTGGGATTCATTCCAGGGATGCGTTTGGTTTAACACCTGCAAATCAATAATGTGATACACCACATTAACAAAATGACTGATTTAAATCATATGATCATTTCAATAGATGCAGAAAAAGCATTTGACAATTTAACATCCATTTATGATAAAAACTCTTTACAAAGTTGGTATAGAGAGAACATACCTCAATATAATAAAGGTCATATATGACAAACTCACAGCTAACATTATACTCAGCAGTGAAAAACTGAGAAAGCTTTTTCCTCTAAGATTAGGAACAATACAGGGATGCCCACTCTTGCCACTTTTATCCATAGTGTTGGAAGTCTTAGCCACAGAAATTAGTCAAGAAAGAAACAAAACTGAGTTATTTGTAGTGAGGTGGATGGACCTAGTCTGTCATACAGAGTGAAGTAAGTCAGAAAGAGAAAAATAATACCGTATGCTAACACATCTATATGGAATCTACAAAAAAAGGATGAACCTAGGGGCAGGACAGGAATAAAGACACAGACGTAGAGAATGGACTTGAGGACATGGGGAGGGGGAAGGGTAAGGTGGGACGAACTGAGAGAGTAACGTTGACAGATATACACTACCAAATGTAAAATAGATAGCTAGTGGGAAGCAGCTGCATAGCACAGGGAGATGAGCCTGGTGCTTTGCGGCCACCTAGAGGGGTGGGATAGGGAGGGTAGGAGGGAGATGCAAGAGCAAGGGGATATGGGGATATACTTATGCATATAGCTGATTCACTTTGTTCTACAGAAGAAACTAACACAACTGTAAAGCAATTATATGCCAATAGAGATGTTAAAAAAAAAAAGAAATTAGTCAGGAAAAGAAATAAAAGGCATCCAAACTGGAAAGGAAGAAGTAGCAAAACTGTCACTATTTGCAGATGGCATAATACAGAGATCCCTAAAGACTCTACCAAAAAAACTATTAGAACTAATAATGAATTCAGTTAAGTTGTAAAATACAAAATTAATATACAAAAATTGGCTGAATTTCTGTACACTAATAATGAACTATCAGAAAGAGAAGTGATGAAAACAATCCCTCTTACAATTGTATAAAAAAGAATAAAATACCTAGAGATGAATTTAACCAAGGAGGTGAAAGACCTGTATTCTGAAAACTCTAAGCATTGATGAAAGAAACTGAAGATGACACAAATAAGTAGAATAAATCCATGCTTCTGATTTAGAAGAATTAATATTGCTAAAATGTCCATATTTTCCAAAGCAATCTACAGATTTCATGTAATCCATATCAAAATAATACAGACATTTTTTTAAATAGAACTAGAACAAATAATCCTAAACTTTGTGCACTGAAGACCCCAAATAGCTAAAGCAATCTTGAGAAAGAAGAACAAAGCTGGAGCTATCATACGCCCTGATTTCAAACTATGCTACTAAGCTATAGTAATCAAAACAAGTGTGGTACTGGGAGCACCATTCTAGTTGCTAGATGGGATGCTGCCTGCCCAATTCATGAATCATCTAATAAAGCCAAATACATCTGCAAATTTACTTGGTTGACTTTTATTTTTTAATGGATGGGTGGCAGCGATGAGATTTGAAGTGAACTTGGGGTGGCTTTCAAGGAGCAGGAAACACAGGCATGGCACCTGTGAACCCTTTTCAGTTCACTGTCTTTCTTGCTGTTTCCAAGGGCCATTGGTGAGTTCCTTTTGGTTGAGCTCTGTTCTTTTTGTGTTCGAGCTCCTGATCTAGTTAGCTTTCCACAGTTCATTGTTTTGAGTGGAAAACTCTAGTCCCTTGATTCTGTCTCCACATTTGGAACTATGATGGTTTAATATGCACCTCCCCATTTGTTTGGAATCCTTTCCCAGATTCCCTGTTGAGAACTACTAGTTATAGCTGCAGTTCTCCTTTTGCTTGGAATCAGTCCGCAGTACTCATTCTTTGAGGTCTGCTCGTTCAGTCCTTTCCCCAGCCTCTCTCTCTTTCTCTCTCTCTCTCTCTCTCTCTCTCTCTCTCTCTCTCTCCCTGGAGTTACCATGGGTTTCTGTTAATGTGCACACGAAGTAAAGCCCATTGCTAATGGGAATTTCAGAAGCTAAAAAGCTGCAAAGTTTGGTGGGTACCAGACATTTAAAAGTTATTAGAGTGCTCATCACCTAACCCAAAGAATCTCATGTTAGGATAAGTTGGTCACAGAATGGGTTAGACTGGCATCTAGGTCACTCACCAACCTGAAGAAAAGTTCCATGCAATAATGTACACTGTAAAACACCGCATAATTCCCAACCCTGCCACAAGTCCCTCTTAGGTATTAGTTTGACTGAGAAAACCAAAGGCCTAGCTAGAAGAAACATGATCGTTTATGTACAAATAGTTGAGCACACTGCCTTCCATCACATCTGCTTAGTTTATATTTAAGAACTATGAATCCTGGAAGCTGCAGTTATTTAACAAAATGGCAAAGTTTTACTAAAATCAACCTAGAATTACATTGGCCATTAGGAGGAATGTTCCAAATAGGTAAGATCACTTAAAAACAAGGGCTCCTAAGTTAAATAAACCAAATGGAATACCTATCTTAATTAGTATGCAGAAGTCTCCAAAAGCTTTCAAAATTCCAAAATAACTTCATTGAAAGATTCGTTGCAAAATCCAATGAAAAATTAATACAAAAGATACCTAAAACAATGCCTAGGCCTCCCCATTTCACCTTCTTGGGGGTTCATTATTAAAACACTTGCCCAGAGATCAATGTTTCAGCTGTTATCAGCTGGGACACTGGAAAAGAGATTGTTCTCAAGGCTCTGCAAATTCTTCAACATCAACTTAAACTCCCATATGGGCCCCTCACAGAGTCGATGATACAGATTTTTTGGAGAAACTGCTAAATTATTCCCTTAAACACTTAGGGAACTGAAATTATTCAGAATCTGGTAAGAATTTAGACCTTATACCCGAAGCTAGATATACCCAGAGGAAAAGAAACATTCCAACAATAGGTAGATGGGTGTCATTCCTTTTTGCCAATCCCCAAACCTCCTCTCTTCATCTCAAAATACTTGTAGATATTGGGACTTTGGAAATAGAATTGTTCTGTACTTAATCTGTGTCTTTGTGATGTAGATTTCTTATCCCCATATTCTCTGAGACTTAAGAGCCATTCTTTGAAATGCAATTGTTTCTCATCAGAAAAGAAAGAAAAAAGAAATATTTGGAAATTTGGCAGATAAAAAAAAATCTTAAGTGTCTTCTCCACAAATATTGGTAACTATGAGATCTCTCTTTTCATCTGTGTGTATCTCCTTATGTACGTTTTAGATATGTGTTGTTTTTTTTAACCTCTAGATGGTACTGCAGAATTATTTTGTAGAAGAGCTCTATTTAGTTGGTTTGAAGACAAGCTTGTAATGATTGTGTTACCGAGTGCAAGCACGCTCTGCTCGCCGCACAACAGGCCAATAAATCGGTAGACAAGGTGTTGAGGCAAGGAATATGACTTTATTCAGAAAGGCAGCAGACCGAGAAGGTGGTGGGCTAAGGTCCCCCCAAAAAACATTGGGGTATGGATGCCAGTTTCTTTTATAGAATCAGAGAGGGAAGTAAAGTAAGAAGGCAGAATAGAGAGGGAGAGGCGGGGAGGAAGTAAAGTAAAAAGGGCCAGCAGTCTTGCAAAAACATCTCCTGGAATGGCCAGCCTCCAGGAGGGCATGTGTTAATTTCTTCTTTCTTGCAGGCGTTCGCAGGTGGGTAGGGTTCCCTGCGGCAGGCCATTATGTATGATTATAATAACAAAAGCAAGGAAAAGCAAAGGCTAAAGTCAAAGAAACAGCCAATGTGGAGTCAAAATGGGCATTCCAAAGTTGTCAGAAATACAACAGAAACTAACTGAAATGCTTTTTAAAATGATGTGATCTAAGATATCTTTTGTAAATAAAAGCTAGTTTAAGGTTGCTTGTTTAATTAAAGCAGAGATGTCTTTAGAGTTATCAGCATTAAATATAATACTTTTATTTTACCTAGGCTTGCAAGGAAAATAACTGGATATGATGAAGTTTTCATAAGTAATCTAAACAACTGTTAAGAGCAAGTATTAAATAAAGTAGGATAAAAAGTTTTTAGTTGAACTTTTCAAATTAGTTTCCCAAATCTTTTCAGTAACCTGAAACCTTAAAGTTTTGCTAAGATTAAGTGCTAGAAATTTATTGAATATGTAGATCTCCCCAAATAAGAAAAAATACTGAGCCATTAATTATTGAACATAGGTTTATCTACTTTTGGTTTCTTATTATAGAGAAACTAAAGATAAATTTGGGTTTATTAGTAAGCGTGTGTCGAGTAAAAAAAATGTGCAACCAAAAGTTGAGAATTATGTTTTGTTTGGCAGACAAAATTGAGGACTTAAGCCCAGGATGTAGCTTCTCAGATAGCTCTGAGGGACTGTTATGAAGAGGTAAGGGAGGAACCAGATTTTATAAGAGTTTTTGCAAGAAAGACCAGGTAGTCAGAATATCAAAAGATTACTGTTGGACTTCCCTGGTGGCGCAGTGGTTGAGAGTCTGCCTGCCGATGCAGGGGACACGGGTTCGTGCCTAGGCCCAGGAAGATCCCACATGCCGCAGAGCAGCTGGGCCCGTGAGCCATGGCCGCTGAGCCTGTGCGTCCGGAGCCTGTGCTCTGCAACGAGAGAGACCACAACAGTGAGAGGCCCGCGTACTGCAAAAAAAAAAAAAAAAAAAAAAAAGATTACTGTTAATTAAATAAAACCAGACATCTCAAATTAATGAATTTAGCACTTTTCTATGGGAAGATGCAAGAGTCTGGGCTCACTGAAATCATTCCTTTGATATGCATCATAGCTGTCTAGGGCCAGTATCCTGGGCTTTCCCATCCTGAGTCCCTTCAGGGTGCACCTTTGGGAGCAGCAGTAGTGGCTCTATGGCTGCAACATCCTTTGTTTACTGATATGGCAGGCAACATTATTCATTCACACTTGTTTGGTGCCATGCTGAGAAATTTTCTATGAGAAAGCACGTTTCTAGAAATTATAAAAAAGTATAAGTTTGCCAAGCTGTAATGCTAGGGTAAGAGATAGTCCACAATTGTTCACTTCCTAAATTTTCACTAGAAATTAAGGTTTCTAAAGGTTAAAAATTCTAATTATGCAAGTAAAGCTATTTAGAAACGATATGGGAGACATCTCCGTAGGCAGGGAAAAGCAGGATGTGTTTTTGGCTAAGAAAAAGTATGAGGAATAAAGATGCATTTGTGTTAAGGGAAATGAGGATAATTTTGTCTTAACTAGAACTTCTGGTTATGAAGGACAAACTAAACTTACATAAAAGGTTGAGAGAGAGAATTTTACCTTGTCTAATCAAGCTGGCTGAAATTGAATTGTTTATAAAGGTTTTAAAAATTAAGCTTTATTATCAACAGTGTACTTCAAACTAGAACTTAATTTTTTTCATCTGCTAAGTAGACAATATTGTTTCATATTGATCTGTGATCCTGTTTCTTCAAGTGTCCAAACCTTTTGGTATCTTTGACAGACTTCCCAAAATCAGATTCTAAAACTGAAGTCTTTTGACCTCAATTAACTTCCAAGTTTTTCAGAGGGTGCCTGGAACATTTCAAAGGTTGTATTTCCTCTCCTTATAAAAAGGAAGATGTTAAACTGATTAGGCTTATTTCATACGTTAAGTTACATGGGAAACATTGTCAAATAAGAAGGAGAAAGCCTTCTTTATGCTGTGTCTATATAGGTTTATATTATAAGTGTTCCAGAAATTGCATGAAATTCTTGAAATTCTGATATATCCAGGTGTATTATATTGTCTGTCATCAAAATTGAGCCTTACACCAAAGGACTGAACCTCAGTATTAGGGAGTTGCCTTAGCTGACTTTCATGCAAAGGCAGCAGCAATAGAGGCTTATAAAGATGGTGGCACACGTGGATGAAGTCCATTCTGCTTCTGCAAAACATGACCCTCTCATTGCCAGACTTTTGCCATCCTGATGTCCTTGTAACATGGCAACAGTTTGTTCCTGAATCAGAGAAATTAAGGTGGGTAAATAATGGCTGTAAACTGAATGACCAGTCAGGGCTATGGGAGAACCTAGACAGCGTTTGGTTCTTCCTGGCAAACGTTTTACTTTTTTTGCATTCTTTTGCCCACCCACCAGTGCATTTAAGAATAACAATTTTTGTCCCTAGAGGCGGTCTCAGAGCTCCTCTCTCTCGTCTCCTTTAGCACCTACAACTGGACTTCATTCATTTGCCACTTAGTATGGGTTATCAGTATGTTCTTGTTATTGTATGTATGTTTCCTGGATGGGTTGAAGCCTTCCCCTGCTGCAAGGCCAGTACCCTCACCGTGGCAAAGAAACTGTTAGAAAATGTGTTTCCCACCTGGGGTATACCTTCCACAATCTCCAGTGATTGAGGCACACACTTCGCTGGGAAAATCATACAGTCTTTAACGAAAACCTTGCAAATTTCTTGGAATTATTACTGTCACTATCACCCTCAATCATCAGGCAAGGTTGAGAGAACTAACGGAAAAAACTGGATTCAAGCAGAACAAGAATTAATAACATGGGACTGAATGAACTGATAAGGATGATTTTAATTTTTATGACTGCGTGTTTAAAATATTGCAGGTTCTTTAATGTTTTTTCCAGATTTAAAGAAATCTTTTCTCTTAAACTATCAACAATTTGGTAATATATACCTTTGTGAACAAAGATGAAACATTTACTTTTTCTCCCTATCTGATCCCCCAAATTCAGAAACTCTTAGTGAATATTCTTATTTTCATGTTCCTTGTAACAGGACACAATTAGAAAAATGGGCTATATTACCAAGGCTTTGACTGGAATGTGTACATAGACTCAGACATGACCAGACAGCTGCAAGAAACCACGTGGAAAAATCAAGCTGGTACTTTGCTTACAAAGTTCCAGCAAAGCAATCTTAAAAAAGAACTTATATGGTCAGTCACTATTCTTGCTGTACTTCTATAAAATTCAGGCCAAGTTTAATATAGACAAATTAGTTTTACTGTGATTATCTCTGGTTAAAAAAAATGGGATAATCATAGAGAGAAAAATTATGTTTGCACCTTTGTAGATATTAGATTCTAGTCCTGTTAATTGTCTTTGTGGTCAAAGATTCCTCTAGTTTCCTCAGATATCTGACTATGACTTACCCAATTAACATTTCCAGCTTTTGCTCACCCTTCTGATTTGGAATCACTAAGAACAAAGGCAGCCCTTGAGCCCCATTGGAAGGGACCTAACCAAGTGTTCCTGACCACTGACACTGCTGCAAAACTAAAAGGTTTTGAGCCTTGGGTGCACATCTCACAGCCAAGGAGGATTCCACCTGGCATGTGGTCCTGTACTAATGCTGGAGACCCCTGAATCAAACTGACAAGGAAGAGAAGTAGCTGGCATTGATGTAGACGGCTTCTGCCCAAGATAATGGATCAAGACTTCATACTTTAACTAAAACCTTTTCCTCTTTGCTTTCTTTCCTTTACTCTGGAATTGACCTGGAAAGATAACGCCATCATCCGTATCTCCCAGGCCATTGCTTAGAGGAGTAACCTCTCGAATTTAGAACAACTTTTTATTTCAGGTTAGGAGAAAATCTGACTGACCCTTGGCTTGAATGGGCAGCTTGCAACAACACTTGCAAATGAATCCATTAACAGTGCCACCTAAGTGGAAGTAGTCTGTGCCCTGACAGGATTTGTCTTAGTCAGTGATGGTTATTCTTCCTTGGGCCTATGAATGCCTAGATGGCTGGTATATAACCAGGCAGTACCTATTAGGTTATCTAACTGTGCCCCTAACTGTTCTAGAAAGGACCTACCAGGAGGCATTCATAATTCAGAATTGCTTCCTTTGGCAGGGTCAATTTCCCTGATTAGGAGTAAATACAAATGAGAATATGATCAGAAGCCTCTTCTTAACTCTTGAAAGTATTGCAGAATCCACTGCTAAAGCATTAGCTGCCCAGAAAAGATCCTTAGACTCTGTGGCTAGAGTTGTTCTTGATTATAGAATAGTCCTTGATTATCTTTTAGCTGAACCAGGAGGTGTCTGTACCGCGGCCAATGCCACCAATAGGACTGACATTTCAGTCACTGAGCAAACCACTTGGCTTAAAAGGGTGACTCCTTCAACCGGGTCTTTCTTTGATTGGTTTGGGTCTTGGGGACCTGACTCTGAAGTGCCTTCCAAGTACTGGGAATTATCCTTCTTATAATAATCATAATAATCCCCCTGGCGGATCATATTCTCTCAAAAGCTTTCAATTCATGTGCGCAGTTGCTAGCTGCCAGGCAAATGATCTCCTAAGACTAGAAGGTCAGAAATGAAATGAAGAGAATGACCAACTTAAAATTTATGAAAAATTTATGAACCTGGAATCATGATCTGTGGATGTTACGGGAATTAAGCAAAAAAACGTTTTGGCCGCTCTCTATCCCCCATCCCCCCAGAGGCAATCTGCATGATAAAGCCCTTGTCATTTCCTCCCCCCACACCCCCCAAAGGAAGCCTGGCCTAACAAAATCTTTTCTTTTGCTAATAGCTCCCCGACTTTCCTCCTATAAAACCTATTTTGTACAACTCCTCAGAGCACCCTTCTAGTTGCTAGATGGGATGCTGCCTGATTCATGAATTGGCCTGTTAAAGCCAATTAGATTTTCAGATTAAAAAAATAATAATCATATGGTACTGTACAAAAACAGACACATAGAACAATGGAACAGAATAGAAAGCCTGGAAATAAAGGCATGCTTACTTATATGGTCAGTTAATATACAACAAAGGAGGTAAGAATATAAAATAGGGGAAAACACTCATGCACCCCAGTGTTCATAGCAACATTATTTACAATAGCCAAGATAGGGAAGCAACCATAAGTCTCCATCAATAGATGAGTGTGTAAAGTTGTGCTATATATACAATGGAATATTACTCAGCCTTAGAAAAGAATGAAATTCTGCCATTTGCAGCAACATGGATGGACCTAGAGGGTATTATGTTCAGTGAAATAAGTCAGAAAGACAAATACTGTATGCTATCAACTATATGTGGAATATAAAGAAAAAAACAGAAGTAGACTTATACAGAGAACAAACAGATGGTTGTCAGAGGGGTGGGTGAGTGGGTTCACAGGTGAAATAGATAAAGAGGATTAACAAGTACAAACTTCCAGTTAAAAGTAAATAAGTCATGGCAAAGTGATGTACAGCATAGGGAATATAGCCAATAGTATTGTAATAACTTTGTATGGTGACAGATTGTAAGTAGAATTGTCATGGTGATCATTTTGTGATGTATAAAAATATCAGATCATGGGCTTCCCTGGTGGTGCAGTGGTTGAGAATCCGCTTGCCGTTGCAGGGGACACAGATTGGTGCCCCGGTCCGGGAAGATCCCACATGCCGTGGAGCGGCTAGGCCCGTGAGCCATGGCCGCTGAGCCTGCGCGTCCGGAGCCTGTGCTCCGCAACGGGAGAGGCCACAACAGTGAGAGGCCTGCGTACCGAAAAAAAAAAAAAAAAAAAAAATCAAATCACTATGTGATACGTCTGAAACTAATATAATTGTTTCAATTATAATTCAATTTTTTTTAAAGTGGAAGTTTTTTGTTTTTGTTTTTAGCAGCAAAGAATATAATACTTATTTAGTGTTTGCCAAGCTCATTCAACTACTTTTCCTGCTTGCTTCTGCTAGTACCTAATAAAACCGACCAAGTTACTCATACAGGGACACCTTTGATATACCTCGAACTTTAATTTTATCTTTTTTATTTTATCTTTTATTTTGTTTATTTAGCCTTCTGTCTGTTTTGTCCTTGTTTGACATTTAACTTTCTTGATCTTCCCCCACCCTTTTTTCCTTCTTTGCTTCTTAATTTATATCCTGAACTCTTCTTTGTATTTCCTGTTATTGCTTTCCTGAACCTGGAAGGCAGTATGATGTTAGACTAATTAATCTCTTTGAGCCTTAGTTTGAAGGAGAGATAATAATTTTTGTATACCTCAAAGTTACTGGTAAGCTTAAATGAGAATATCTGCAAACTGCTTAACACAGCGCTTGGGACACTTTCATAAATTATAGTTGCTATGCCCTTCCCCATCCCTCTACTGTCGTGTTGGTGATTGTACCTACGCTGATAGTCTTGTCCCTACAAGTGGGCAAGTGCTGTGGGCTCTGGGTCCTTACTAGTGGGCCTGTAATGGTTTCCTTCATATATGCTGGGCTTCTGCCAAATTGAGTTCTTTGCCTTAACATGTCTCTGCAGCTGCTCCTTTATTAGGAATGTTATTTCCAATCTAATCTTCCTTTTCCTTCAGAAAATAGCTAAAGCCCCACTCCTTTTTTCTTATCCTCAAACACTAAGAAGTTTATCTTTTTCTGAAATAGAGCCTGTCCCTTTTTTTTCTACCTTGTTATGTTTATTCATTCTCTGACTAGACTTAAAGCCTTGAGGAGAGGACCCAAGTCTCATCAATTTTTGTATCCCCTATGGAAGGTAACTGTATGAAGTGTGTATAATAGACACTTTTTATGCTTTGCTGAGTGAATGAACATGTGTCTGGGGTTAGCAGACACTTGGTCCTGTCCAAAACATCCATACGACATTTAGCCCATGCCAAAAGGTCCTTGAAATTTGGTCTTTGTCCAAATGTTCATGAGCATATTTGGTTCATGCCAAATGGTTTTGTACAGGACCAAATATCAAGGACCTTTTGGCATGGACCAAATGTCCTGCAAAGGTCCTTGGTAATGCACTCATGTGGAATATCAGGAATAAGATTAACATAAAAAATATTGCGAGATCTGTGTAGTGGTGAAGTTGTAGTTTTCAGACTATTCTCTGGAGCACTATAGTATATTGAGGTGCTTTGGGTTTGTAATTTTTATCATGGATAAACTAAGAAAGTTATTTGATTTATAGAATGTTTTTTGTAGATTCACAGCAGGAGGATGAGGGGGATAGCTAGTGAACAGGCTACACTTAACTTCCTGCAATCCAGAGCAGCTCTGGTTTCATCTTTTTTACATATTGAGCTACTACATAATATTTTATTTGAATTTAAAGTTTGAATGAAGGGTCATGATTACAAAATGTTTAAAAAATGCTCTGGTAGGGCATTCCACTGAGATGGATGTAGATACAGAAAGAAAGCAATTCTCTTGTCATAGTGCTGCCTATGAGTTCTCATAAATAAGTGTTCAAAATAAACTTTGTAGCATATGATTTAAAAAAGTGAATGGTTTTTCGTTCCCTTGCCAGCTTCCTGTTTTACTGATAACCTATTCTAATGTCTGTAAAGCTTCTTAAGGTGTCAAGCATTATGATAGCAATGAAACTTTAATCTTTAGAACCAGTAGTTTCTTTAGGTTGGGAGAGCTTTGAAAATATATTACAGTCTACTATGTTGTATTAATGGATTTAATAAAAGTTGTATGAATATGTAAGCATGTGTATTTATTATTGTTGTACATATTTTTTTCAGTTTCAGGTATGCCCCAAAAGTCTATGTGTGTCTACTCCTGGACATCGCACTGATCTTTTTCAGAGGGATCCTAAAAATGTCCTGATAACTGATTTTTTTGGAAGTGTACGGAAAGTGGAAATTACAACAGAGACTATTAGTTTGCAGCCAGATTCAGGAATCATGGAAAGCAGGTATTCATCTTAAATTATTATTTGAATAGAGTATTCTAGTCCCGTGATTTGTAAACTTTTATGTAACATTGTATTAAGAGATGAAAATTAGTATTTATAAAGAAAATCACACATTTCTACCCATTCTTTACTTTTTGTAACCCCTATGCTTTTCAGATTAATGGGCAAAAGCTCTAAATATCAGTGGGAAGCTAAGATCTTGATTAGGGTTATGTTGTAGCTCCAAAATATGTTTGTAGAAGTATGAGTTCAGGCTTGGTTTAAAAAGGACTAAAACTTACACAACAACTGACTGTCTCAGAGCCATACTTTTCTGTCAGTAGAGGTATATATGATGGTTCAGAAGACCTTCATGATGGGGCAGGTGTGTGAATGTTTCAAACATTATTAACACTCTCTAACAATGTGTAGGTTGTCACCTATTGCAGTAGAAGGTGTTAAATGACATGGCACTGAATAGGGAAGTTGGCAGCTGGGCATTTAGAGTATAATAGGGCCCTAGGAATCTGGTAGATGCAAGGCAGATAAACGTATAAAGGGGAAGTGAGTGCCAAAAGAATATAGGTGCCAAATGTATACTTCAAACTATAACACAATGCTTGCATTTTCAGAATTTCTCTGGGCTCCAGCAATCTGATTAGTTCTCTGCCACGTGTTTTGGTTCATAGAGTGGGTGGTTTGTGAGCCTGGCTCAGTCCTATCTCTGGCTTTTGCCTAGTGTTATATTCTATTAATCTTGAAAAGTTTATCTTTAGGATTTCTTTGGGGGCTCTTAGTTATTGATTAGAGAAGAGAATGAGAGAGAGAGGTATAAGCCAAGTACTCCCCTTTTGGGGAATGGACTGTGTGTGTGTGAGTAGTGAGTGTGCGTGCGCGTATGTGTGTGTGTGTGTGTGTGTGTGTGTGAGAGAGAGAGAGAGAGAGAGAGAGAGAGAGAGAGAGAGAGATTGCGAGAGACTTGTTGATTTGGGGTATGTGAATTTAGAAGTATTTATAATGTTCTGCTTGTTTTCTTTTCTGTAAACATTTTTAAAGGCACAATACTTTGTTGGGATTAAATAGTGTCTCAGTTAATAGCCACTTTCTTGAACTATATAGACATATATTTTCCTAGCCATTAAACTTTGTTATTTGGGATTGTTTAATGCTGTCTATTGGAAACTCATACTCCAGGGAACTTTTCTGGATTGTCAAACAGCGGCATATAAATTACTTTTAATTTTGAAAATTTAAAAGATTTATGATTGAGCTTGTGAATGTTTTAGAAATAAATTAAAAAACTAGCAGTAAATTATTCCTTATGAAGATTTGAAATTGATATTATTAATTATTTCCTATTATGCATATTTAAAGTGTTGGATTTTTTCTTTTTCAATTTCCTATATGTGTTGGCTTAAAAAATATTTTCTTGAGACAGCAGGTGATACCCTCAACAATATCACTTTTATTTATTATTTAAAATTTCAAATTACTTTTGTAAAATAGCTAAACTATACCTTAATACTTAGCAACTGAAATTGAAATTGAGCTACTATACGTTTTTTACCAAATTCATTTTGTAATTTCCCTTGAAGTTAAGCCTGTAAAGATACAAGATATACCTTCTCTTAATCGTCTGAATATTGCATTAATTTCCTTTAGAGATAAGGACTATCTTTATACTTCTTCTGTGTTATTTTCTATTCTATCCACTTAACACAATATTAAATATATAATAATTGTACAATAAAAATGATTCCAGTGGAATTCTACTAAGTTTTATTTTATGTTCTGGAAAGGTGAAATTTTTGTCTCATAAAGTATCTCCATGTATTATTTCGAAAGCAAAAATTGTTGGTGCTGATAATTATCTTCATTTATCTATAATCAAGGAGAAAATTATATTAAGCATCAAAGCCAGATACCAGGCACTGTTTTTTGGTTTTGTTTTTTAAGTTATTTTATATTGGAGTATAGTTGATTAACAATGTGTTAGTTTCAGGTGTACAGCAATGAGCAGACACTGTTGAATTAGAGCACCCTCTAGTGTTTATAAATAAACTTTATTTAGAACATTGCTTACAGACGGTTTCATAATTACTGATATTTGTTATCCAGTTAATTTAGGAGGATTAAGTTCCCAACATGTTCCAGGAATGGATGATAGAAATATTATCTCATTATATATAGGTGCTATTTATGTGCAAATATGAATGGCAATTGGATGTTTGTTTAGAGAAAAGTATTATATATTCTTGAGAGATCAGCTATCACAAAAAACTACTTTATTAAGGAAATTATGGGCTTGAATGTATATGTATTTTTTCAGATTTTAGGTTAAAAACATCAATACAGTTACTGTTATTAAAATTGGCAGTTAAACTTTTAAGAATACTGCTTTCTACATATATTAAGAAAATAACAACTCATTTGTCCAGATTGTCCATATTTCATATTTTGTGTATTAAACTGAAGTCAGATATGATGGAGAGCATTAGTACATAAAGTTGACTGAAGTAGCTGTATGAAATAATTGGTGTTTTGTATGTCTTCTGACATATACATATTATATGAGTAAGGTACAGTCATATAAATACTTATATTGAGTAAGGTCATATCCTTACAGTCATATCCTTAGTAACAACAGTTGTTTCAGTGTATGTTTTACTTACTGTGTTTTTAATTTATTTACAAGAACAAATGAGGTAAAATAAGGACTGATAGCAATAAGCTTGGCTTATATAACTTAATTCTAAACTGCTTTATCTGAGAGTATATAGGTTCACTTTTGATAAATATGCAAACAGCCTGCCCTCAAAGAGTTGGACTTTCTGGAATGTAGTAATAAGTCCATGTCAGCGTTACTCAAGAGTACCAGAGTACCCTAACTATTGATACGTAGGGAAAATAGCGTTTAGCTTGAGAATGTAAAAATACAGGCACCAAAATGTAGAAGTGTAAATTCTGTAGGCATTACCTAAGAAAAAAATGGAATCTGGGGCAATATGAACTGTAAATGCTCAACTTTTGTCTTCGTTGTTAGATGACATCTTACCTAGTCTGACTTTTGCTTTAGGCTCTAAATTGAGGCACTTGATTCTATCTATTTTTTTGTTGTAATTTTATTCTGTTATACTAGAATTTCTTTCTCTCTTTAGGCAGTCTTTAGCAACTGAAAATTTTGAATCTAGCAGGAAATTTGAGGCTGGACTCTTTTCTTACAGATTTCTTATAGATAGAGGGGTGAAAATAGGCTAACAAGGTCAGTCTGTGTTTTGAACACCACAGTAGGACTCTTTCAAGACCTCGGTAAGGAAGTCCCCACCTTATATAGGAGGTCAAAGATCAGACAGTTGTTGTCACAGAGATTAGATTTTGAGCCTTTTCCATGTGCTTCATGCTTTATATAACATATTATCTAGGACGGTTGGATTGTAAATAGTAGACTCCAACCTAAGCTAGCATTATTTCCTTAAAGATATTTATATATAGGTATTCTGTGTTTTATGGAACCCAAGGGCAGGCCTCAGTAAGGGACTGGAATCAGGAACCAGAAATCAGTCAGAAATGTGGGCAGTACTCCCTCTGTCTCCCTGTTCAGGTCTTTTCTTTCTCTGCTGCTCTGAATGTAGGGGATAGAATGTGTGCACACTACTCTTCTGGAAATTTATATCTGTTCTGGAGATTTATATCTGTTCTGTTCATGATAAAGCCCAGATACAGAATTAACTTGCTCATTCTCCATTTTAAGCTCCCCAGAGGGCTTCTTGATTAGCCCAGCTTGAGTACTGACCCAGCTGGGCAGTAGTGGGGTCATTTAACACAAAGTCATAGCTACTGGGGGGCCCATCCCATGTGGATAAGAGGAACCCTCCAAAAGGAAATTGGGAGCTATGCAGATACCCTCAAGGAAAAATTACATTAATCCCATTTAATTCACATAATTGCTTTATGAGGCAGGTGTAATTTTCCCATTAAATAGATGAGTAAAGTGAGGCTGAGAAAGGTTTAAGAAACCTGCCTAAAGTCCACATCTAACAAATGGTGAAATCAAGATATGAATCCAGGAATGCTTCCTACCTCTCAAAAATGTATATATTATTTTATTGTTTTATAATTTACGCTGAGTTGCTTTCTTTTAAAAGGATATAAAATATACATGATAGCACAATGAATTATCAGAAAGCAACTACTCAGGTAACCAGCAGAGAAAGAATTAGAACAATGTTGGTACCCTGGAAGGTTCCCCAACCCTTACACCCCTTCTCAATCTCTACCCTCTCACTCCCCCTCAAAGTTAACAGTGATCCTGTCTCTTATGGAGTTTACTTTCTTGCTCTTCATCTTAGTTACATCACCTAAACGTGTATCCCTAAACGTTATGTTTTGTTGCTCTTGCTAGTACTATGTTTTTGGAATTCATTTACGTTGTTGTATGCAGCCGTGGTTCTTTTTTTTTTTTTTTTTTTTTTTTTTTTTAAAATTTTTAATTTTTAGTATATAGTTCTGAGCTTTGACAAATGCATACACTTGGATCATCACCATTGCTAATCCATCACTACAAAAATTTTCCTTATGCTCCCTTTTCTCCAATCTCTCCCTCATATCCCACTGATCTGTTTTCTGTCCCCACAATTTTGTGTTTTCCAGAATGTCATATAGATAGAATCGTATATTCTGTACTCTTTTGAGTCTGGCTTTTTTTACTGCCATAATGCATGTCAGATTCATATCTGTTGTCACATGTATCAGTAGTTGGTTCTCTTTTATTGCCGTGTTGGAGGACATTTGTTTTTGTCCCCTAGTTTTTGACAATTAAATGAAGCCACTATAAATGCATACAAATATAAGTTTTCATTTCACTTGAGTAAATATAGCTAAGAGTAGGTTTGCTGGGTCACATGGTAGTGCATGTTTAACTTTATAAGAAACTTCCAAACTATTTGCCATAGTCACTGTACCATTTACATTTCCACAAATAATTGTTCCACATCCTTAATTACACTTGGTATTGTCTTTTTAATTTTAGCTATTCTAATAGGCATGTAGTAATATCTCATTATGATTTTAATTTGCATAACCCTGATTGCTAAGGACATTGTACATCATTTCATGTACTTTTTGGTCATTCATACATGTTTCATGAAGTGCCTATTCAAGTGTTTTGCTCATTTTTTAAAAATTGGGTTGTTTTCTTACTGAATTGTAAGATTTCTTTATATATTCTGGGTCTAAGTCCTTTGTCAGATATATGTAATGCAAATATTTTTTCTTAGTCTTTGGCTTGCCTATCATATTGTTTTTTTTTTTTACTGTGTCATAATATTGACCTTCAGTCTAGTAATCCTCCACTGTAACAGCTCCTTTACTTTGCAGTGAAAAATGATTTGTATATTTTTTACCTCTGAGTCCTTGTGGGATTTTTTTTTTATTCAAACAGAAAGTCACAAAAATTATAATATCCTCATCAGTTTACTCAGTCCCATGTAATTAATTTTTTTTTCATCTTGATCTTTTGTTAGCACTTTTATGAATTCGTCACTATTCCATTAGAGTTCTGAAAATGCTTATTCATTCAGTTCAGCAGTATAGTCAGTTACCAGAAAGCTGTACTTGTCAGAGTCTTTTCCATGAATTCCTTGAAGATGAAACCCTTTTATAGGAACATTTTTGCAAAAGCATCAGAGTACACCAAGAACTGTTTGTAAATGATAAAAGACTTGAAAATGACCATGGTTAAAGATTTGATGAAAGTTCATAATAATGCAATTGACAAGTAAATTTAGTTATTTCTGAGATATACATTTTAAAGTAATAACTAGAATTATGACTTATAACATTACACCAGAAAATATAACATTTTTAGAAATTTCAAGTAATGTCTGAAACATTTATATTAACATATTTACATACAAAAACCCAAAGAAAGTTTAGTATTAGTTGTTTTTTTGGTTTGTTTTTTGTTCTTTTATACTGCAGGTTCTTATTAGTCATCAGTTTTATACACATCAGTGTATACATGTCAATCCCAATTGCCCAATTCAGCACACCACCATCCCCACCCCACTGCGGTTTTCCCCGCTTGGTGTCCATACGTCTGTTCTCTACATCTGTGTCTCAACTTCTGCCCTGCAAACCAGTTCATCTGTACCATTTTTCTAGGTTTCACATACATGTGTTAATATACAATATTTGTTTTTCTCTTTCTGACTTACTTCACTCTGTATGACAGTCTCTAGATCCATTCACATCTCAACAAATGACTCAATTTTGTTCCGTTTTATGGCTGAGTAATATTTCATTGTATATATGTACCACAACTTCTTTATCCATTTGTCTGTCGATGGGCATTTAGGTTTTTTCCATGACCTGACTATTGTAAATAGTGCTGCAATGACATTGGGGTGCATGTGTGTTTTTGAATTATGGTTTTCTCTGGGTATATGCCCAGTAGTGGGATTGCTGGATCATATGGTAATTCTATTTTTAGTTTTTTAAGGAACCTCCATACTGTTCTCCATAGTGGCTGTATCAATTTACATTTCCACCAACAGTGCAAGAGGGTTCCCTTTTCTCTACACCCATGCCAGCATTTGTTGTTTGTAGATTTTCTGATGATGCCCATTCTAACTGGTGTGAGGTGATACCTCATTGTAGTTTTGATTTGCATTTCTCTAATAATTAGTGATGTTGAGCAGCTTTTCATGTGCTTCTTGGCCATCTGTATGTCTTGTTTGGAGAAATGTCTATTTAGGTCTTAATGCCCATTTTTGGATTGGGTTGTTTGTTTCTTTAATATTGAGCTGCATGAGCTGTTTATATATTTTGGAGATTAATCCTTTGTCCGTTGATTCATTTGTGAATATTTTCTCCCATTCTGAGGGTTGTCTTTTCATCTTCTTTATGGTTTCCTTTGCTGTGCAAAAGCATTGAAGTTTTGTTAGGTCCCATTTGTTTATTTTTGTTTTTTTTTCCATTACTCTAGGAAGTGGATCAAAAAAGATCTTGCTGTGATTTATGTCAAAGAGTGTTCTTCCTATGTTTTCCTCTAAGAGTTTTATAGTGTCCGGTCTTACATTTAGGTCTCAAATCCATTTTGAGTTTATTTTTGTTTATGGTGTTAGGGAGTGTTCTACCTTCATTCTTTTACATGTAGCTGTCCAGTTTTCCCAGCACCACTTATTGAAGAGACTGTCTTTTCTCCATTTATATCTTTGCCTCCTTTGTCATAGATTAGTTGACCATAGGTGCATGGGTTTACCTCTGGGCTTTCTATCTTGTTCCATTGATATATGTTTCTGTTTTTGTGCCAGTGCCATATTGTTTTGATTACTGTAGCTTTGTAGTATAGTCTGAAATCAGGGAGTCTGAGTCCTCCAGCTCTGTTTTTTTCCCTCAAGACTGCTTTGGCTATTCAGAGTATTTTGTGTCTCCATACAAATTTTGAGATGATTTGTTCTAGTTCTGTAAAAAAATGCCATAGTTAATTTGATAGGGATTGCTTTGAATCTGTAGACTGCTTTAGGTAGTATAGTCATTTTCACAATATTGATTCTTCCAATCCAAGAACATGGTATATCTCTCCATCTGTTGGTATCATCTTTAATTTCTTTCATCAGTGTCTTATAGTTTTCTGCATACAGGTCTTTTGCTTCCCTAGGTAGGTTTATTCCTAGGTATTTTATCCTTTTTGTTGCAATGGTAAAATGGGAGTGTTTCCATAATTTCTCTTTCAGATTTTTCATCATTAGTGTATAGGAATGCAAGAGATTTCTGTGCATTAATTTTGTATCCTGCAACTTTACCAAATTCATTGATTACCTCTAGTAGTTTTCTGGTGGCATTCTTAGGATTCTCTATGTATAGTATCATGTCATCTGCAAACAGTGACAGTTTTACTAGTTCTTTTCCAATTTGTATTCCTTTTATTTCTTTTTCTTCTCTGATTGCTGTGGCTAGGACTTCCAAAACTACGTTGAATAATAGTGGTGAGAGTGGACATCCTTGTCTCATTCCTGATCTTAGAGGAAATGCTTTCAGTTTTTCACCATTGAGAATGATGTTTGCTGTGGGTTTGTCATATATGGCCTTTATTATGTTGAGGTAGGTTCCCTCTATGCCCACTTTCTGGAGAGTTTTTATCATAAATGGGTGTTGAATTTTGTCAAAAGTTTTTTCTGCATCTATTGAGATGATCATATGATTTTTATTCTTTAATTTGTTAATATGGTGTGTCACATTGATTGACTTGCAGATATTGAAGAATCCTTGCATCCCTGGCCTAAATCCCTCTTGATCATGGTGTATGATCCTTTTAATGTGTTGTTGGATTCTGTTTGCTAGTATTTTGTTGAGGGCTTTTGCATCTATATTCATCAGTGATATTGGTCTGTAATTTTCTTTTTTTTGTAGTATCTTTGTCTGGTTTTGGTATCAGCATGATGGTGGCCTCATAGAATGAGTTTGGGGGTGTTCCTTCCTCCACAATTTTTGGAAGAGTTTGAGAAGGATGGGTGTTAGCTCTTCTCTAAATGTTTGATAGAATTCACCCGTGAAGCCATCTGGTCCTGGACTTCTGTTTGTTGGAAGATTTTTAATTATGTTTTCAATTTCATTACTTGTGATTGGTCTGTTCATATTTTCTGTTTCTTCCTGGTTTAGTCTTGGAAGGTTATACCTTTCTAAGAATTTGTCCATTTCTTCCAGGTTGTCCATTTTATTGGCATAGAGTTGCTTGTAGTAGTCTCTTAGCATGCTTTGTATTTCTGCGGTGTCTGTTGTAACATCTCCTTTTTCATTTCTAATTTTATTGATTTGAGTCCTCTCCCTCTTTTTCTTGATGTGTCTGGCTAATGGTTTATCAATTTTGCTTATCTTCTCAAAGAACCAGCTTTTAGTTTTATTCTTTGCTATTGTTTTCTTTATTTCTATTTCATTTATTTCTGCTCTGATCTTTATGATTTCTTTCCTTCTGCTAACTTTGGGTTTTGTTTGTTCTTTCTCTATTTCCTTTAGGTGTAAGGTTAGATTGTTTACTTGGGATTTTTCTTGTTTCTTGAGGTAGGCTTGTATACCTATAAACTTCCCTCTTAGAACTGCTTTTGCTGCATACCATAGGTTTTGGATCGTCCTGTTTTCATTGTCATTTGTCTCTAGGTATTTTTTGATTTTCCTCTTTGATTTCTTCAGTGATCTCTTGGTTATTTAGTAATGTATTGTTTAGCCTCCATGTGTTTGTGTTTTTTATGTTTTTTTCCCTGTAATTCATTTCTAATCCCAGCGTTGTGGTCAGAAAAGATGCTTGATATGATTTCCGTTTTCTTAAATATACTGAAGCTTGATTTGTGGCCCAAGATGTGATCTGTCCTGGAGAATGTTCCATGCGTACTTGAGAAGAAACTGTAATCTGCTGTTTTTGGGTGGAATGTCCTATAATTATCCATTAAATCTACGTGGTCTATTGTGTCATTTAAAGCTTCTGTTTCCTTATTTATTTACATTTTAGATGATCTGTTCATTGTTGTAAGTGAGGTGTTAAAGTCCCCCACTATTATTGTGTTACTGTCGATTTTCTCTTTTATAGCTGTTAGCAGTTGCCTTATGTATTGAGGTGCTTCTATGTTGGGTGCATGTATATTTATAATTGTTATATCTTCTTCTTGGATTGATCCCTTGATCATTATGTAGTGTCCTTCCTTGTCTCTTGTAACATTCTTTATTTTAAAGTCTATTTTATCTGATATGAGTATAGCTTCTTCAGCTTTCTTTTGATTTCCCTTTGCATGGAATATCTTTTTCCATCCCCCCACTTTCAGTCTGTATGTGTCCCTAGGTCTGAAGTGGGTCTCTTATAGACAGCATATATATGGGTCTTGTTTTTGTATCCATTCAGCAAGCCTGTGTCTTTTGGTTGGAGCATTTAATCCATTCACGTTTAAGGTAATTATTGATATGGATGTTCCTATGACCATTTTCTTAATTGTTTTGGTTTGTTTTTGTAGCTTATTTTCTTCTCTTGTGTTTCCCACTTAGAGAAGTTCCTTTAGCATTTGTTGTAAAGCTGGTTTGGTAGTGCTGAATTCTCTTAGCCTTTGCTTGTCTGTAAAGCTTTTGATTTCTCCATCAAATCTGAATGAGATCCTTGCCGGGTAGAGTGATCTTGGTTATAGGTTCTTCCCTTTCATTACTTAAATATATCATGCCACTCCCTTCTGGCTTGTAGAGTTTCTGCGGAGAAATCAGCAGTTAACCTTATGGGAGTTCCCTAGTATGTTATTTTTCGTTTTTCCCTTGCTGCTTTCAATAATTTTTCTTTGTCTTTAATTTTTGCCAATTTGATTACTATGTGTCTTGACGTGTTTCTCCTTGGGTTTATCGTGTATGGGACTCGCTGCACTTCCTAGACTTGGGTGGCTATTTCCTTTCCCGTGTTAGGGAAGTTTTCAACTATAATCTCTTCAAATATTTTCTCTGGTCCTTTCTGTCTCTCTTCTTCTTCTGGGACCCCTATAATGTGAATGTTGTTGCATTTAATGTTGTCCCAGTGGTCTCTTAGACTGTCTTCATTTCTTTTCATTCTTTTTTCTTTATTCTGTTCCGTAGCAGTGAATTCCACCATTCTGTCTTCCAGGTCACTTATCCGTTCTTCTGCCTCATTTATTCTGCTATTGATTCTTCTATTGTAGTTTTCATTTCATTTATTGTATTGTTCATCTCTGTTTGTTTGTTCTTTAATTCTTCTAGGTCTTTGTTAAACATTTCTTGCATCTTCTCGATCTTTGCCTCCATTATTTTTCTGAGGTCCTGGATCATCTTCAGTATCATTATTCTGAATTCTTTTTCTGGAAGGTTGCCTATCTCCACTTCATTTAGTTGTTTTTCTGGGGTTTTATCTTGTTCCTTCATGTGGTACATAGCCCTCTGCCTTTTCATCTTGTCTCTCTGTGAATGTGGATTTTGTTCCACAGGCTGCAGGGTTGTAGTTCTTCTTGCTTCTGCTCTCTGCCCTCTGGTGGATGAGGCTATCTAAAAGGCTTGATGGGAGGGACTGGTGGTAGGTAGAGCTGACTGTTTCTCTGGTGGGCAGAGCTCAGTAAAACTTTAATCCACTTGACTGTTGATGGGTGGGGCTGTGTTCCCTCCCTGTTGCTTGTTTGGCCTGAGGCAACCCAACACTGGAGCCTACCTGGGCTCCTTGGTGGGGCTAGTGACAGACTCTGGGAGGGCTCACAACAAGGAACACCTCCCGGAACTTCTGCTGCCAGTGTCCCCGTACCCAGGGTGAGCCACAGCCACCACCACCACCCCCCCGCCTCTGCAGGAGACCCTCCAGCACCAGCAGGTAGGTCTGGTGGTGTCACTGCTCCTTCCCCTGGGTCCTGATGCATACACTACTTTGTGTGTGCCCTCTAAGAGTGGAGTCTCTGTTTCCCCCAGTCCTGTCGAAGTACTGCAATCAATTTCCACTAGGCTTCAAAATCGGATTCTCTAGGAATTCCTCCTCCTGTTGCTGGACCCCAGGTTGGGAAGCCTGACGTGGGGCTCAGAACCTTCACTCCAGTGGGTGGACTTCTGTGGTATAGGTGTTCTCCAGTCTGTGAGTCACCCACCCAGCAGTTATGGGATTTGATTTTACTGTGATTGTGCCCCTGCTACTGTCTCATTGTGGCTTCTCCTTTGTCTTTGGATGTGGGGTATCTTTTTTGGTGAGCTCCAGTGTCTTCCCGTCGATGATTGTCCAGCAGCTAGTTGTGATTCTGGTGCTCTCGCAAGTGGGAGTGAGAGCACGTCCTTCTACTCCGCCATCTTGGTTCCTCTCCCTTGCCTGTCATATTCTTAATGTCTTTTGTTGACGAGTAGGAGATTTAATATTGATGAAGTTCATTTATCACTTTTTCTTTATGCTTAATGCACTTTGTACAAGGATTTTGAAGCTAAATCAAGGTCATAAAGACTTTATTTTCTTCTAGAAGTTTTATACTTTTACCTTTTAAATGTAGGCCTATGATTTATTTTGAATTAATTTTTGAGTATAGTGTTAGGTAGGGGTTGAGGTTCATTTTTTTCCATATGGATATCTAGTTATTGCAGCACCATATATTGAAAAGATTGAATTTCTTATTGCATTACGTTGGTGCCTTTGTCAAAAATCACATGACCATGTATATATGTGTGGGTCTGTTTCTGGATTGTACTCTGTTGCATTGAACTGTGTCTCGTTTATACCAGCATTGCACTGTCTTGATTATTTTAGAATTATAAGTCTTGAAATAAGATTGTATAAGTCCTACAAATCAATTTTTCTTTTTTAAAGGTTCTTTTGACTATTCTAGATCCTTTGTTTCTATATAAATTTTAGAATCAGCCTATTTCTAAAAAAAAAAAAAAAGCCTACTGGAATTTTGATTGGAATTGGATTGACTCCATGTATTAATTTGTATAGACAAATTGTTAAGGAGTATAGACACCTTAACAATATTGAGTCCTCTATCCATGAACGTATCTCTACATTTATCTAGATCTCCTATAATTTCTCTCTGCATTGTTTTATAGTTTTCAGTGTAGAGGTCTTCCACACTTTTCATTAAATTTATTCCTAAGTAATTTTGTTTTTCATGCTATTTTTAAAGTGACATTTAAAAAATTTTTAAGTGTTTTTTAAAGTATTTTTAAGTGATATTTTAAAAATTTATTTTCCATTTGTTGCTCAAATATAGAAGTACAATTAATTTTTATATTGACTGTGTTCTGGGATTTTTATTGATTCTGGTATTGATCAACTCAATCACAATCAAAATCCCAGCAGGCTTTTTTCTGTAGAGATTGACAGACTGATTCTAAAATTTATATGGAAATGTAAAAGACCTACTATAGTATTTATCATTTATCATTGAACATATGAATTCTAGTCTCTATTTATAATGTTTACTAAGAAATTAAATCGAATTTAATTGTACAAGTCGAAACATGTGTTTTGAAATTGGCCAAAATAGATTGTGAGGAATGTGAAACTTTGTGATCAAACAATTCGCTGAAAATTGTTCATAGTAAGTTGATATGATTATGAAACTTTATGAACCAAAGATTTGTCAAAATGGCTCAAACAGTATTTGATAGGATTTCTCCCCTACTATTCTACATATTTTTCAAAGTGATTAATTTACTCATTGGCATAATTCTATATTACCTTAGGCATGTTATTTGGCCTTTTTTTTTTTTTTTTGCGGTACAGAGGCCTCTCACTGTTGTGGCCTCTCCCATTGCGGAGCACAGGCTCCAGACGCGCAGGCTCAGCGGCCATGACTCACAGGCCCAGCCGCTCCGCGGCGTGTGGGATCTTCCTGGACCGGGGCACAAACCCGTGTCCCCTGCATCGGCAGGCGGACTCTCAACCACTGCGCCACCAGGGAAGCCCCTGTGACTCTTTTAATCTCCTCACTAATTGTAATATTGTTGCTTTGTCCCACTAAATTAAGGTTTAATGTCCTAAACGAGTTAAATCAACTTAATGTCTATTATCTGATGTTATAGAGGGTATTACAGAATAATAATCAAAGGCAGGGTCATTGGAATCAGTCTGCTTCTGAATTCAGAGCCTCTGCCATTTACTAGCTGTGTGCCTCAGGCAAACCACTTGATTTCTTTGATTCTCAGTTTCTTCATCTGTAAAACTGGAATAATCATTCCACTTTATAAGGTTATTAAGAGAATTAATCTCCATTTTGCTCATAAATCTCTTCTAGAAGTGCTCAAATACAGTAAAGTGCTCAATAAATGTTAACATTATTGAGAGAATATATCACATGTACTGATAAACATTATTGCTAGAATTCTATTTTTAGTGTATTTTTTGTCATTTGTAAAAACTATTCTGCTTTTGTTAACCTAGTATTAGAAAGGAGGGATTTCTTATCTGGAGGTTTGTCATTTGGAGAAGTGCTGTAAAGAATTGGGAAATTGTGTTTTACCAGAAGGTGGCAGTAGAATTACATATTTGTACATATGGAACTTTTTATTTTTTTAATGCTATAGATTGGGGTAGGTTGTACTTTCAAATAAATCACGGTATTTGTTTCTTTAGACCATTGACAGGAGGAAAAGACTTGATATTGAATTGTCAGTTTAAAGAAGTATGGTAAAAAAATTCTCTCTGTATGTAAGTTGCCTTGCTTTAATAAACCTAGTTATATGGAATTTTGGCTATAAACTAGGTAAATCTACAGGATCTTTCTGAATTGCTACTTTTCTGGCATATTTTTAGGAATTAATTTATATGTTATAAAGTACTTAATAAATTAAAGGGTCAGAAAAAATCTTAAGATGTTTGTGAAGATTATGATTAATTAATAATAAGGATAAAACAGTTCTTATTTATAATTTATCAGTAGGGAAAAACTGGATTCAGTTTTTTAACAATTGATTTATATACAGCACTTTAGGATTGAAGCTGTTAAGTAAAGCAAGAGGCAGAAGACATTTACATTAATAATATAAATCTGTAATCCCATTTCAAAAATTGCCACTTTTGTTGAAATCATGGTATACCTTGTTACATGGTTTCCAAAAATTCTACAGGTGAGGTATTGTCTAATTGTCCCTTCTGGTGCTACATGGAACCTTTAAGGCAGTCTTACATAGGTAGAAAGAGTATGGAGATGAATGGACTTGTATTCAAGTTTTGGTTTGGTTCCTGGCTTTACATCTTAAAGCACATTACTTTATCTGTAGAAGGGTGATCTACCTTCAGAGTTATTTTGAGGATTGGGGATAATGTATATAAAATGAGCATACTTTGTCAATGACTTTTTAAGAGCATACCATGTAAAACTCATCACAGCCATACTGATGTCTCTTCTCCAGTGCAAAAGATACACTGGAAGTGTTGCCATCTTTATTTGATGTACTATAGCTCTGTTTATATAGCTTGATTTGCATTTTTACCTGCCATGCCACACTTTGCCCATATGACAGGAATTATTATCAGGTTGGCCTTCCTATACTTACTCATGTAGTTGATTTTTTAAAAACTCTATTTTAGACTGTACTGTATGCTTATTTCATTGTGTTTTTATTTTACCAACAATTATCTTATAAATACTAGTTCATTATTGCAGTCTATTAGTCTTTCAGTATACTTATTCTGATATCATGATATTAGTGTATCTGTAGGTTTTATTGTGGGGGAAAAATGAACCTGGTAAGGGACAGAGCCATGAGGTCTTTACTAGCAATATCCTCATGATTGATAGCCATTTTGTGGCACAGCTATTAAGTTTATAAGACTACTGTGATTTTTCTCAGGGGTATTGGATGATTTGACATTTCATGACAATTTGTGTGTGTGTGTGTGTGTGTGTGTGTGTGTGTGGTATGCGGGCCTCTCACTGCTGTGGCCTCTCCCGTTGTGGAGCACAGGCTCCGGACGCACAGGCTCAGCGGCCATGAGTCACGGGGCCAGCCGCTCCGCAGCGTGTGGGATCTTCCCAGACCAGGGCACGAGCCTGTGTCCCCTGCATCGGCAGGCCACTGCGCCACGAGGGAAGCCTGACAATTTTTTTTTTTTAAATAAAGCCAAACTGTACCTAAAAACTGCAAGTAAAGTCATTTATGTGATTTTTCATTAAATTGGTATAACTTAGTAAATATTATTTAAAGTATTTTTTTTTGTAAATGTAATAGATTTCCTACAAAGTGGCAGAAAATTAAGAATGCTTATTTCAAAATTGATTTTCTCATAAAAATGAAAAGCAGGAGACTTAAAAAAAATTGTTTGGTTTTTGATTGTGTCCTGGTAATATAAATAGTACTTTAATATTTATGTGAGAAAGGGAACATATTATATTTCTTCATGAAACAAACATTTATGGACAATTTTCATTTGAGCTACAGATTACATTAATCTATTCAACATTGACTAACTCTATTATTCTTCATCTTTGTTTCAAATTCATGTATATGAAGTTCTTGTCTTATTCAGTAATATTCCAGACTTTGCACTTTCTTTAGTTTGATGAAATTGTCATATATTATTCTGAAAGTACTTTCACTAAGAGAAGCATGCAGTTGATATTGTTAGGGAATATCTTTTTTCAGTGAAATTGGTCAACCTCATTTTAACTTCAATATTAAGAGCCTTTCTTTGTTCTTCATCTGATGGGATCAGTTTCTAATGTTAATATTTTCTAGTATGATTTCTCAAAAGTGAAAAACAAATGAAAATTAATGAAATACAAGAGTTCAGAGGGTATGATCTCAGAATATCTGAATTTGTCACATGATAACTAAGTGTAGATGCTAGCTGAGAATTACTTTGCACCACACTGAGTAGTAGATAGATATAGTTTAAATGGTCTGAACGACTTTGCCAGTGGTGAGCAATTTAAACTAGGTTGTATTAAAATTAGTGGTATATATAATTTTTTTTTTTTTTTTGTGGCATGTGGGCCTCTCACTGTTGTGGCCTCTCCCATTGCGGAGCACAGGCTCCAGACACGCAGGCTCAGCGGCCATGGCTCATGGGCCTCACTGCTCCGTGGCATGTGGGATCCTCCCGGACCAGGGCATGAACCCATGTCCCCTGCATCGGCAGGCGGACTCTCAACCACTGCGCCACCAGGGAAGCCCTATATATAATTTTCAATATGTTTATTTTGTTATACCAAATATATGTGTATTAAGAGTATGATCTTGAGAGATGGAGTAGGAACATAGTATTTCAGATTTCTATTAGATAATTTAAGGATTGCGTGCTTTAGGAAGATTATTTTGCACTTTTGCTTTAAGGTACTGAGATAGGTAACAATGAGTTATGTGATTAGACATAAATTATCAGTATAGGCAATCTATGGCTTGGAGATGTCACCCCCAGTTTCTGTTGCTTGCAGTAGGAGTTGTAATTGCTCTAATTGCTTTGCATAAACATGATGTATACATTTAAAATCTTATATTCAACGTTAGGGAAAGCTCTAACTTACGCTTTAAAAAATAACTGATATTCATAATGATTTCTATTTAGTGTGCTAAAACACTGTAATACATACCATCTAAATCAATGAAAATGATTAAAATACATCTGGTATGCTTTTAATGTTAAGGGTAGTTTTTTTCCCTAACTCTTAGAAAATTAGGCACAATAAAACCTTGAGTATCCAGAAATTAGGTAACTTCTAATAATAAAGAATACATGAAAGTTGCCAATGAGTTGGCTCTGAATATGAGAAATTCCATTTTTACCTTAGATGTAGAAACACAATCTGACTTCAAAGGCCTTTGGCATTCATAGTTTGAAATTTCATCAGAAGGAAACGTTTCTCAATAAAAGAATACTCTATAATATTCAGAAATAGATATAACATTGCACTTTTTCCAGGACAAGAAATTAATATAAATGAGTTAGAGAGGTGGTTTGAAGTTAACAATAAGGAACAATCATTTGACTTCACTTTCGGAATTGTTGCTGACTAGATGTTTCTGAAAAACTCCTCTGTTATAAAAAACCTAGAAGCTCTATAAATTACACAAAAAAAGTCACTTTTAAATACATAACTGAGCTACCAAGAAAGTAGTTGTGTGGAGACAAACACCATTGTTTGATGAATGGCATTTCTGGCTTTTCCCAGATTGAACTAGAACTGTTGGCACCTCCTTATTAAAGAAAAGGGGCTCACAGGTTCAACTTCGCATAATGTTTTTAGATAGTCACAGCTGGTGTTCCAAACATGCACATTCCCTAAACAGCTGGCAACAAGTTCAGATTCTTTGTCTCCCTTTGCAAGGCCTGCTTAGCCTTACTATAAAAAGAGTATCAGTGGGCTGGGTTGCTCTCCTAGAGCCAATCCATGATGTGTCCAGTGCACCTTAATCCAAACATGCCTTTTCAGAGGACGATGTGCTTTATCCTGCTGCAGGCTTTTTTATCTGTGAGGCAGAAAGTATTTGCAGGAGCCCACTGCTAAACAGTGGCTCTCAGTAGAAAGCTCCACTTTCTTCAATGACAGGGAAATCTCTTGGAGAAAACTTTGGTAAGGAGCTAAAATCCAAGTGGTAAGTAAACATAGAAGGCAGGGCTCCCTATAATTACTGCTATAGAAATCTCGAATTCTCAGTTACCATTGTTTTGTGTGAGGGTCAAGACAAAAGGCTGCGGGTCCATTTGTGGATAGGTGGGCTTAAGAAAATAACTGTCAGCTTAAAATTGATTACCCAGCTAAACTATCATTAAAGAATGAACAAACATAAGGACATTTTCACATATAAAAAAGCTGAGAGTGTTTTGAATCAGTACACGCTTACTTAACATCTAAAGGGATCACTTCCTGAAGAAGGCAAATGAGCCAGAAGAGAGAGGTCTGATTACAAATTAGTGAAAATGTGAGTAAATTTAAGCAAAAACTGAGTATATTTTATAATTATGATAGTAGTGATGATGATAATTATTTGAGGGAGTAAGATAAATCAAAGTGCTAATGTTTTTAATAGCAATATTATGTAGAAAGGAGAAGAAGTCATTGGTTTTAAAGAATTCTGAGGTTTTTTTGATGGGGGAAGAAAAAGAGTAAGTTTTAGTAGCTATGGACAGTAAGGTAAGTATGCATTTTACATTTTAAGAAGGACCACTGAATGACTAGAAACAGAAGAAATAAGATAAACAGTGCAGGAGAAAAAATGGAATTAGAAAACATCAGTGAGGAGGCAGCAAAGGAGTGAAGGTGAAACGGAAAAAACAGGAAGAGTGGAAATTGCAAAGTAAGAAGACAAATAATTATGTTGCTTACAACAGTAAATTTAAGTGAATTAATCTTAGTTTAAAACAGAGATCATCAAATTAGGATAAAAAGAAATCTAACTACAGACAGAAAACCGAATGACATTGCATACTGAAAATCAAAAGATTACCAGATAACTGCTAACAAAAAGAAAGCTTGTATAGTTATATTAATATTAGATAAAATAGGCTTCAGGAAAGGGTATTACTAAGCATAATGAGGGCAACTAATGGTCAAAGGTTTAACTCATCAGGAAGATAAAAGCATTTTAAGCTTTTAATTACCTAATAACATAGCCACAATATATATTTTTTAAATTTATATACTTAAAAAAGAGTTTGATAAATTCACAATTGTAGTAGAAGATTTCAGTGTCACATCAGAAATTGCTAAAAGATTCCCCCAAATGTTTTGAAATTGACGATATGAGCAACACAATTCAGTGATGGATTTCACAATTAGAGAATAAACATTCTTCTCAAGCCCAAACATGATTTAAAAAAATTGACCCATAGTTGGCCAAAAAGCACATCTTAACAACTGTGAAGTGTTTGTAATCTTATGGAGCATTTTTTTCTGATCACAATATAATTGTTAAAATCAATAACAAAAAAAGTTTATTTTATGTATTTTATTGTTTAAAATATATATGTGTGGAAAGTTAAAAACACACTTTGAGTTGTTCTTGGAATAAATAAAAATAACGATGGAAATTTAAAAAATACTTAGAATTGAGTGATAATGAAAAAATTTTTTTAAATATCTTATTTTTATTTTTAAAAATTTATCTATTTTTGGCTGCATTGGTCTTTGTTGCTGCATGCGGGCTTTCTCTAGTTGCCGTGAGTGGGGGCTACTCTTCGTTGTGGTGTGCAGGCTTCTCATTGCAGTGGCTTCTCTTGTTGTGGAGCGTGGGCTCTAGGCGCATGAGTTTCAGTAGTTGTGGCATGCAGGCTCAGTAGTTGTGACTCATGGGCTCTAGAGCGCAGGCTGAGTAGTTGTTGCACACCAGCTTAGTTGCTCTGCGGCATGTGGGATGTTCCCGGACCAGGGCTCAAACCTGTGTCCCCTGCATTGGCAGACAGATTCTTAACCACTGCGCCACCAGGGAAGTCCTGAAAAATTTAAATATCAAAAGTAGTAGGATATAGTTTCTGGTTCTGGAATGATGAAATAATTTGCCATAGGTTTATGATCCCACTAAGAACAATTGGAAAAGCCAGACAAAAATAACATTTTTAAAGATTTCAGAAGCAATGTGGACTGAGAAGGTAAAAATCTCGATTTGGGAGAACTTCTGAGAGATGAACTGAAAATCTATAGCCACTTTTCCACTGAGTTAATTTACTGATTCTGAGAGTAAGCCAAAGGTTGAGAATCTGGGTTTGGTGCAGGCAGTGGGTCATGCATTGCTTGTGGATAGAGAAATCAGCAAAAATTTTGGTGATTGTGTGAAGCTAGAGTGGCATAATTGTCACTCAATCAGAAATCAGTTTCCCTTTCAAGGTATTTGCCTTAATCACATGACCAGTTTCCTTTTCAAAATATTTGCCAAATTCTGAAGCTAAAGGAAAGCTAACTGCTAAGGAGAAAACTTCTGAAAACAAGAGCTGAATTTACTAGTCTTGCAATTTCTGAAGTGATAGAGATCTTCAGGATGTGAGTCTGAAGAATATGCCAGGTCAGAGTTGACAGTCCTGGAGATGGTGGTGAACTGACGCTGACATTTTCCAGCTACTTTCCCTTTGGATACACTTGCTGATTCTGGGTGCAGCAAGAGCAAAGATCAGCACACTATAGCCCATGGGCCAGGACTGGCCTGCTGCCTGTTTTGTAAATAAAATTTTTTTTGGAAAACAGACAGAGTCATTCCTTTATTCATTTACATATTGTCTGTGGCTGCTTTCATGCTATAATGGCAGAGTTGACTACTTGTGATAAAGACTATTCCGCCAGAAAGCCTAAAATAGTTACTATCTGGCCCTTTACAGAAAAACGTTGTTCACCTCTGTATTAGAGGAATCTGGGCTTGGCCTCTGATAGAGGGTCACTAATGAGGACAGAGTGACCAGTACAGCTTGTGGAAGTTCAGTGGGGCTGGAGTGCCTAATTCTGAAGCTATGCAGGACAACAGGACAAAGATCTAAGCCAGAAACCTCTGAAAAGCATAGTGGAATTTTCTGCATTTTGTCTGTGTTGAGGGGACAAAGACCTGCCAGGCTTCAATTTAAAATCTTGAAGGGCCTCACCATAAAAATAGGGTTAAATTAAAGATTGAATTGAGTTTTGTCAAAATTGTAAGGCAGTCTTAATTCAGTTCAGTCCCTGATTGAATGGAAGTGATCAGACCACCACTCTCTAAATGCCTAGCAGAACATTTAGATGGATCTTCTCAGATGGAAAAGTATTGTCAGTAGGTTTTTTTTTCCTTTAAACAATTGTGCACTGTGTCCTTTACACAATCAATAAAAAATTACTCGGTGCATAAAAGGGAGAACATTATGACTCTATTACCAAGAGAAAAACATAAACAGAACAGAATATAGAAGCAGACCTAGAAGTGATTCAGAACTTGGAGTTAGTAGAAAATAGCCTTAAAATACCTATTTTTAATATGTTCAATAAAATAGGGAAAAAAATTCTTGAAAACAGATGAAAAGTTAGGGAATTCACCAGAGAATATGAGTATGTCTAAAACATTGAAGTGAGCATTCTAGAATTGAAAAATATAGCATCTGAATTGAAGAACTCAATGAATGGCTTAACATCAAATTGGTTACATCAAAAAAACAGCGTTAGTGTACTTAAGGCAATTCGATAGAAAGAAATCCAAGCTGAAGCACAGAAAGAAAGAAAAGAAGGAAGGAGGGAAGGAAGGAAGGAAGGAGAGTAAGGGATGTTATTAGATTCAGTAAAATGATGTAATGTGTGTAAATAGTGTCTTAAACTAGAGGACAGATTGAAAATAAGGAAGCAACAATACATAAAGAGATAATGAGCAAAACTAATGAAACATATTAAACACATCAGATTCAATTAATTCTACTAATCCCAAGCAGGCTGAATATGAAGGAAACCACATCATAGTCAAAATGCTGGAAAATCATAGACAAAGAGAAAAATCTTAAAAAGCCCACCAGAGAAGAAAATGCACAGTACCTTTAATACTGACATAAACAGTGGAAGCCATAAAACAGTAGAATGACATGTTTAAAGTGCTGAAAGAAAGAAAACTTCTAACCTATAATTCTATACACAGCAAAAATATCTTCCAAAAATGAAGGTGAAATAAAGATGTTTTCAAACAAAACAATTTGTTGCCAGTGCACCTGAACTAAAATAAAAACTAAATGGAGTTCTTCAGCCAGAAATAAAATGATCCTAATGGGAAACACAGAAATTCAGTAAGGAATGAAGAGAACCAGAATAGGCATATGTATCATTTAAGATAAGTGAATATTAATGGGGCAAAAACCAAAAATAATCTCATGTTGAGTTAAACAATATTTGTATAATTAAAATATATGGCAACAGCAGTGCAAAAGGCAGAGTTAGGATAAATGGAATCAAAGTGTTGCAAAATACTGTTCTTATTGGAGAAATGATAAATGTGATACATTTGATTAGATTAACAAGTCAAAGTTTGATGTTACAATGTCCAATGTAACCACTATAATAATGGTAAATATATGTGTAATTACCATGTTAATAGAGAAAAAAAGGATTAATAAAATATTTGGTTAATTCAAAAGCAAAAGGAACATCAAATAGATGGGAAAAAGAAAATAGATAGTAATAATAAATCCAGTTGTATCAGTGACTAAATTAAATATAATTAGACCAAATACCCTCTGTGAAAGAGTAAGGTCGTCATACTAAATTCAAAACAAAACCCCAAAATGTGCTGTTTACATGATGCATTTTCTATATAAGGCTATAAAAATCACTTGGAATGTGGCTGAAGTAATACTTACCAGGGATTTAGGAAAAAAGTAAGTAAAAGAAATAAATTAAGCCTTCAAGTAAAAGAATTTGCTTTTTTATCAATTGTAAAAAATATGTGCCTTCTGTCAACAAACTTCAAACAGCAGTAGGCTTAGATAGTTTTTACCTGTGACATTTACCAAACATGTGGAGCTGACATACGAACAGAATAAACAAAGAAAGCATGCTGCCTAACTCATTTGGTGGAACTAGTTGATTTTGAAGCCAAAACTAGACAAGGAGAGTATGAAAAAATAATAGAGCCAACCTCTTTATGATCACAGATGTACCAATCTTAAATAAAATCCAAATCAAATCCAGTAATGTAAAAATAAAAATACTTCATGACCAAATAGAAGTTATCTTAAAAGTGCAGGAATGATTTAGGGTTAGAAAATATATTAATGTATTTCATCATATCACTACATTAAATGAGAAATATTTTGTAATTGTTTCAGTAGATGAGAGAAAGCATCTGATTAAAATTTATCAATCATTAATGATGAAAAAAAGCAACATGGCTTAGCAAACTAGAAATAAAAGAGATCTGCCTTGACTTAATAAAGGCCATGTATCTAAAGTGACCAGAAAACATTATACTTTAGGGTGAATCTTTAGCAGCATCTCAATGAAAGTCAGACGAGATAAGGATGCATATTATATTTCCATCTATTCATCATTGCACAAGAAGTCCCAACTAATGCAAGAAGACAAGGGAAAAATCAGAGGCATAAGAACCAGGAAGAGGCAAACTTTCCCTGTTTTTTTACAGACCATGTAATAGGAAATCTAAGAGACTCTACCATTTAATAATTATTAAACTTAATAAGAGTTGGGAAATAGGAGTGGGGAAAGATGTCATACAAAACATAGCTAAGAAGAGATTAATAAAAATTACTGCAACAAAATTAAAATACCATATATAGTAAAAAAGAAAAAAAATACAAAGTTAAAAGAGAAACTCTGGGTGAAATTATTTGCAACATGTATGTCAAAGAATTTCTATCCAAATTATATAACTCTGTACATTGATTTTTTTTTTTTTAAAGACAACCCAATAGAAAAATGACCAAAGGAAATACAGTTTGGAAAAGAAGAAAGACTCACGTCCAGTGACCATTCAAGTATATTTTTGAAAGGGAAATGGAAATTAAAACAATGAGATACTGTTTCTTGTAGAAACTTAAGTGGCGATGAGGGAAATGGGAACTTACACATTTCTGGTGGCAGTATAAATTGATGCAGCCCCTTTGGATAGTAATTTGGTTGTTACTAGCAAAATTTAAAATGTGCATAATAACTTATGACCCTGCAAGCCCACTTCTAAATAATTACTCTAGAACAGGGGTTGGCAAACTTCTGCTGTAAAAGGCCAGCTAGTAAACATTTTAGCCTTTGTAGGTCAAATGGCCTCAGTTGCAAATACTCTTGCTACTGTAGTGCAGAAGAAGTCATGGATAATACATTAACAAATGAATGGGCTCAAGTAAAACTTTATTTACAGACACTGAAATTTGGATTTTATATAAGTTTCATTTGTTATGAAATATTATTCTCCCTTTGATTTGCTTTTGCAACCATTAAAAATATGTAAAAACCATTCTTAGCTTACTGGACGTACAGAAACAGATGATAGGCCAGATTTGGCCTGTGGGCTGTGGTTTGCCTGTTATAGAGCATCTCTTGCACATGTAGACAAAGTAGCCTGGAAGGATATTTTTTGCAACACTATTTCTAATAATAAATAAATGAAAGCAGATATCCATCCATAATGGAATGTTTAAATAAAATGGAGCATTTTCATATTATATAGCTATTAACAGTAATGAGCTAGATTGGTAATCATATTGAGATGCTTGGATCTCAAAAACATATTAAATGAAAAAAAAAAAAAAACAAGTGGCTGAATTATACGTATTATTTATTTATTTTTTGCTGGGCCTTTTTTCCCCTTACAGTTTTATTGAAATATAATTGACATACAGCACTGTGTACATTTAAGGCATAATGATTTTACTTTACCACAATGTTTAGTGAGCATCAATCATCTCATAAAGATAGAAAAGAATAGGTAAAGAAAAAATAGGTTTTTCTTTGTGATGAGAACTCTTAGGATTTACTCTCCTGACTTTTACATATAACATATAGCAGTGTTAACTAGAGGTTAACAGAGGTTTGTAACTAGAGGTTTGTACCTTTTGAGCACCTGTATCCAATTCCCCCACTCTCTACCCCAGCCTCTGGTAATCACCAACCTGATCACTTTTTCTATGAGTTTGAGGTATAATTGACCTATAAGACTAGGTTAATTCCTAGCATACAACATAGTGATTTGATATCTCTATACATTACAAAATGATCACCACGATTAGTCTGTTTACCATCTGTCACCATACAAAGATATTACATTGTTATTGACTATATTTCCCACACTGTACATTTAATCCCTGTGGCTCATTTATTTTGTAACCGGAAGTTTGTACCTCTTAATCTCCCTCATCTATTTCCCTCAACCCCCCACCTCCTCCCCTCTGGCAACCACCTGTTTGTTCTCTGTATCTGTGACTCTGTTTTGTTATGTTTGTTTATTTGTTTTGTTTTTTAGATTCCATATGTAAGTGAAATCATACAGTATTTGTTTTTCTCTGAGTTATTTTCTTAGCATAATACCCTCCAGCTTCATCCATGTTGTGGCAAAATGGCAAGATTTTATTCTTTTTTATTTGGCTGAGTAATATTCTATTGTGTGTGTGTGTGTGTGTATACACACACACACACACACACACACGTACACTCCCCCCCCATCTTCTTTGTCAATTCATCTATCGATGGACACTTAGGTCGTTTCCATATCTTGGCCATTGTAAATAATGCTGCAGTGAACATAGAGATGCATATATCTTTTCAAATTAGTGTTTTTGTTTTCTTCCGATGAATACCCAGAAGTGGAATTGCTGGATTGTGTGGTAGTTCTACTTTCAATTTTTTTGAGGCACCTCCATACTGTTTTCCACAGTGGCTGTACCAATTTACATTCCCACCAACAGTGCACCAGGGTTTCCTTTTCTCCACATACTCGCCAGCACTTGTTATTTGTTGTCTTTTTGGTAATAGCCATTCTGACAGGTGTGAGGTGATATCTCATTGTGCTTTTGAGTTGGCTTTACCTGATGATTAGTGATGTTGACCATCTTTTCATGTGTCTGTTGGCTCTCTGTATGCCTCTGGAAAAATGTCTATTCAGGTCTTCTGCCCATTTTTTAATCAGGTTGTTTGAATTATGTGAGTTCTTTGTCAATTTTATATGTATTTACATATTTTCATTGTTTATATTTGTATATAGAATATAATTTATTGATGAAACTATGGATATTCTACATATTTTTCATGTATACATATATATGTAAGCAAAATAAAATGACTAAACAACACACATATATAACTTGTTATATGTACCTACTAGACTGCCTAATACAGGGTAAGTGCTCAGTAAAGTTGACAGGTTTTCCTTTGACTACCCACTGTTCTCTTAGAATTGTCTGACTCTACAAAGATAATTCCTTATATATACACATTTGCTGGTTTGGGAAACTTTAGGAAAGCCTGCCTACAACTTCTACCAGACAAGAGATCCTTCAGTGAGAACTAGAGCTTGGTTTTCTGGGATTTTATTATATTCACTTTACTGAATTGCTTGAGAAATATTCTTTTTTAACTGGTATGTGCATCTTTATACCTCACTGCAAGCTGATGGTAAATAAGATGTATTTCAACAGTTGGGCCATAAGTTAATGTAACATTAATTCTCTTGGGAGTTAACTTTCCGTTCTCTATCTCAAATTATGTCTAATTTCCCCAGCTCATCATCTTCCTTGTGCTTCTTCAAAGTAGATAATAGCCAAGGTTATGTTTTAATATCTTTGCTTACAAATTTTGTTTGACAGTTAGAAGAATGGCGATGCTATGAGTTTGGGAGGGGAATCTCATTTCAAGGAAGATGATGCATTAGATTGTTGTCTCATTTCTATATAAACTGTCTTCACAAAAATAATCTTTGGTGACACTTGGGACATTTTTGGAGTTGTAATAGCATTTTGTGTATGTCTCTATTGACCAGTAAATTTGTTTTTTCCCCTTAGAGTGTCTTTAAACTTTCAGGAATGTCATAGGGTTGCAGGTTAGTCAACTATATCTTACACTACAATATGTGTTGTCAATTAGATGAATGCTTGGGCATTCTTTTTAATACAGCTTAGGAGTGGAAATTTTTCTATCCTTGTTTTTTCCCAACAAGATTATATTAAATTAACTGTTTTTTTTATATACTTTTAGTTTCAAATAATTCTTTTAAGCTATCAAGTTCAAGAAGTAACACTAACTTTGGCTCTCTTCCTATTTTTGATATGTTTAGAGAATTCCTTCCTAATGACTTTGGATTACACTACATCATGTGTCTTGAATTATTTGTTGATGTTCTTAATTTTTAGTTTGTATTTGGCATAGCGCAATGTGTCTGTCTTCCTGTTCTTTTTGTTGGGTATATTTCTAGTGTTTGAAAAGATGCTTTGGTCTTCTGCCCACAGTAAGCTAGGTCATTTTATCATGAATAATCTAATCTCAACATGACAATATGGAATAAAAACTTCATCTGTTTCTGAATCAGAGATGACCTTCTATATGGGTACCATAAATAATTTTACAGTATTATTTTAGGAGTGCTTGGACAGCACAGAGGAGGAAGATTTTTGAGGGCACTGAGCATATATGAAAGAGTAAAAACACAAAAGAAACAAGCGTTTGTAAAGACTAACTTCACAGGTTTCAGAATTTTGCCAGCAGTATTTTATTTACTTATGCAGAGGATTTGCATTTTGATTTAAGATGGTAGTATCACTGTATTGGATCCAGAATCCTTCCATAGTATAAGCAAATTCCATTCCATTTATTACTGTTTTCCTCAAAAGCACAGTTTTTAAAAAAAGAAACAGTAAAGTAAGAAAAGGAATATACAGCGTTTTGCATGCAGAAACTACTCTCTTGTTAAATTATTTAAGTAGTGTGTCTTAGTGAAGGATCTTGGAAAGATAATAGAAAAAGTACATCCTTTTAGGAAAAATTCAAAATGTTAAAGGAGTAATGGGTGGCTTTAAGAAAGAGAACTTTATGATTTTGCAGGAGAAAAATTCAGACTCCCTTAGGATGGAAGACATATATAAATTGAAATTAACATTGGTAGTTTTCTCAGTTTCTGAATTATGCTGTAAACATGGACTACTTGATCAGAGCCATAGCTACTGAAGGTAGAAGAGATGGGGCTTAGAAAGTGTGGGTGACTTAGGTGACAGTCTTGGGAAATTAATTCTGAGGGAATGGAAGATACCTTGCAAGGAGGGAGGGCGTGACCCTTGGATGCTTGGTAGTGAAGGGAAAGAAAGAAGCAGCTGAAGATAAAGGACCGAGGGAAATAAGAAAAATGGCAAAACAAAAAAAAGACAAATTCTGTTCCCACCACTGCCACAAAAAGTACCATTTATTAAAGAATCTACACTTCATTGTAGCCACAGAGGAGGGTGCTATTGAACTGAGAGAAACCTAATAAGCCAACTTATCTCCGTTCTTCCCCTCTTCACAAGATAGCTTACTATTGCTGATTCTGAAAAAACCCAGTGCAAATAATCTTCAACAGAAAAAGAAGCCAGCATCCATACAGAGTTAGTATAAGAAAACAGAAAATTAAAACCAAATCTTCTCAGCACACCTATACACACATAGAATGAAAAGAAAAATAAAAAGAAAGAAAAGAAAAGCCACAAAAAAAAGAAAAACTAAGACACAATACTTGAATATGAATAACCTGTATTAAACAAGCAATTGCATTATGAAAGGACACCATGAATCAGACACTCCAAAACTCACAATTGAAATGGACAATGAACAGGAAGATGTATGAAATAGGAGCTGACTGAACTCTGGAAAGGAAATCAACAAAAAAACTCAAAAATCATTTCAGAAATAAAAACTAAATTACAAGGTACCCAAGGAAAGATAGATATTACCAGAAGTTCAGTAAGAGACATAAAGAATAGAAATGAAAAGGTCAAGAAAGTGAAATTGAAATAAGACCGATAAAAAGATCAGAGAGAAAAGTGATAGAGAAAATCCAATATATTTAGTTCAAGAACTGGAACTAGAAAAACAAATGGAAAATGAACAGAAATAATATTTAAAATTATAATAAAACAAACTTTTGTAAAATAAAAGGAGATGTGAATTTCCATATTGAAAGGACTTCTATATGCCTGGGGGAACTGATTGATCTAGAATAATTGACTCTTAGCTATATCCTATATCCTAGTATTAGACCTTAAAATAAAAGGAAAAGACCACCAGAGCCTCCAAGCCAAAAAATAGTTTTATTTTATTTTATTTTTAATTTTTTTTATTATTATTTTTTTTTTGTGGTATGCGGGCCTCTTACTGTTGTGGCCTCTCCCGTTGCGGAGCACAGGCAGGCTCTGGACGCACAGGCTCAGCAGCCATGGCTCATGGGCCCAGCTGCTCTGCAGCATGTGGGATCTTCCCGGACTGGGGCACGAACCCGTGTCCCCTGCATCGGCAGGCGGACTCTCAACCACTGCACCACCAGGGAAGCCCCCAAAAATAGTTTTATTGTTAAAATAAATTAAAAATGAAAATAATTAAAGTGGAAAGAAAATCAGTTTGACATCATACCTTTTAGAAACATTATGGGAAGAAAATGATGGATATTTTCAAGAAATTCAAAATGAGTAATTTAATTTGTTGTGGGACATTGAATAAGTAAAAAACTCCAAAGTCTATAGTGATACCCAAGATTATTTGTGAATTACACTTTGAGTGCATTTTTTAAAAAAATCCTGCAGAGGTAGACCTTCAAGATGGTGGAGGAGTGAGACGTGGGGAATCGCCTTCCTCCCCACAAACACATCAGAAATACATCTACATGTTGAACAGCTCCAACAGAACACCTACTGAACGTTGGCAGAAGACCTCAGGCCTCCCAAAAGGCAAGAAACTCCCCACGTACCTGGGTAGGGCAAAAGAAAAAAGAAAAAACAGGGACAAAAGAATAGGGACAGGACCTGCACCTCTGGGAGGGAGCTGTGAAGGAGGAAAGGTTTCCACACACTAGGAAACCCCTTCGCAGGCGGAGACTGCGGGTGGCTTCGGAGCCGCGGAGGAGAGCGCAGCCACAGGGGTGCGGAGGGCAAAGCGGAGAGATTCCCGCACAGAGGATCGGTGCCAACGAGCACTCACCAGCCCGAGAGGCTTGTCTGCTCACACGCCGTGGCGGGCGGGGGCTGGGAGCTGAGGCTCGGGCTTCAGTCGGATCCCAGGGAGAGGACTGGGGTTGGCGGCGTGAACACAGCCTGAAGGGGGTTAGTGCGCCACGGCTAGCCGGGAGGGAGTCCGGTAAAAAGTCTGGAGCTGCCAAAGAGACAAGAGACTTTTTCTTGCCTCTTTGTTTCCTGGTGCGCGAGGAGAGGGGATTAAGAGCGCCGCTTAAAGGAGCTCCAGAGACGGGCACCAGCCGCGGCTATCAGCACAGACCCCAGAGACGGGCACGGGACGCTAAGGCTGCTGCTGCAGCCACCAAGAAGCCTTTGTGCGAGCACAGGTCACTATCCACACCTCCCCTCCTGGGAGGCTGTGCAGCCCGCCACTGCCAGGGTCCCGTGATCCAGGGACAACTTCCCTGGGAGAACGCACAGCGCGCCTCAGGCTGGTGCAACATCACGTTGGCCTCTGCTGCCGCAGGCTCGCCGCGCATCTGTACCCCTCCCTATCCCCGGCCTGAGTGAGCCAGAGCCCCCGAGTCAGCTGCTCCTTTAACCCTGTCCTGTCTGAGCGAAGAAGAGACGCCCTCTGGCGACCTACACGCAGAGGCGGGGCCAAATCCAAAGCCGAACCCCGGGAGCTGTGCGAAGAAAGAAGAGAAAGGGAAATTTATCCCGGCAGTCTCAGGAGCAGCGGATTAAATTTCCACAATCAACTTGATGTACCCTGCATCTGTGGAATACCTGAATAGACAATGAATCATCCCAAATTGAGGACGTGGACTTTGGGAGCAACAATATATATATATCTTTTTCCTTTTTCTCTTTTTGTCAGTGTGTATGTGTATGCTTCTTTGTGTGACTTTGTATAACTTTGCTTTTACCATTTGTCCTAGGGTTCTTTTTTTTTTTTAGTATAGTTTTTAGTGCTTGTTATCATTGGTGGACTTGTTTTTTCGTTTGGTTGCTCTTTTCTTTTATTAATTTAAAAATTTTTTTATTTTTAATAATTATTTTTTATTTTAATAACTTTTCCTTTCTTCCTTCCTTCCTTCCTTTCTTTCTTCCTTCCTTCTTTCCTTCCTTCCTTCCTTTCTCCCTTCCTTCCTTCCTACCTTCTTTCCTTCCTTCCTTTCTTTCCTTCTCTCTTTTCTTCTGAGCCGTGTGGCTGACAGGGTCTTGGTGCTCCAGCCAGGTGTCAGGCCTGAGCCTCTGAGGTGGGAGAGCTGAGTTCAGGACATTGGTCTACCAGAGACCTACCAGCTCCAAGTAATATTAAATGGCTAAAGCTCTCCCAGAAATCTCCATCTCAATGCAAAGACCCAGCTCCACTCAATGACCAGCAAGGTACAGTGCTGGACACCCTGTGCCAGACAACTAGCAAGACAGGAACACAACCCCACCCATTAGCAGAGAGGCTGCCTGAAATCATAATCGGTTCACAGACGCCCCAAAACACACCACGTGGACCTGCCCACCAGAAAGACAAGATCCAGCCTCATCCACCAGAACACAGGCACCAGTCCCCTCTACCAGGAAGCCTACAAAATCCACTAAACCAACCTTAGGCCTGGGGGCAGACACCAAAAGCAACAGGAACTACTAACCTGCAGCCTGTGAAAAGGAGACCCCAAACACAGTAAGTTAAACAAAATGAGAAGACAGAGAAATGTGCAGCAGATGAAGGAGCAATGTAAAAACCCACCAGACCAAACAAATGAAGAGGAAATAGGCAGTCTACCTGAAAAAGAATTCAGAGTAATGATAGTAAAGATGATCCAAAACCTTGGGAGAAAATACAAGAAACATTTAAGAAGGAACTAGAAGCACTAAAGAGCAAGCAAACAATAATGAACAACACAATAAATGAACTTAAAAATTCTCTAGAAGGAATCAATAGAATAACTGAGGCAGAAGAACGGATAAGTGGCCTGGAAGATAAAATAGTGGAAATAGCTACTGTACAGCAGAATAAAGAAAAAAGAATAAAAAGAATTGAGGACAGTCTCAGAGACCTTCAGGACAACATAAATGCACCAACATTTGAATTATAGGGGTCCCAGAAGAAGAAGAGAAAAAGAAAGGGCCTGAGAAAATATTTGAAGAGATTATAGCTGAAAACTTCCCTAATATGGGAAAGGAAATAGTTAACCAAGTCCATGAAGCACAGAGTCCCATACAGGATAAATCCAAGGAGAAGCACGCAAAGACACATATTAATCAAACTCTCAAAAATTAAATACCAAAAAATATATATTAAAAGCAGCAAGGGAAAAACAACAAATAACTTATGAGGGAATACCCATAAGGTTATCAGCTGATCTTTAAGCAGAAACTCTGCAAGCCAGAAGGGAGTGGCAGGACATATTTAGAGTGATGAAAGGGAAGAACCTACAACCAAGATTACTCTACCCAGCAAGGATCTCATTCAGATTTGATGGAGAAATTAAAACTTTTACAGACAAGCAAAAGCTAAAAGAATTCACCATCAAACCAGCTTTACAACAAATGCTAAGAGAACTTCTCTAGGCAGGAAACACAAGAGAAGGAAAAGACCTGCAATAACAAACCCCAAACAATTAAGAAAATGTTAATAGGAACATACATATCGATAATTACCTTAAATGTAAATGGATTAAATGCTCCAACCAAAAGATACAGACTGGATGAATGGATACAAAAACAAGACCCGTATATATGCTGTCTACAAGAGAGCCACTTCAGACATAGGGACACATGCAGACTGCAAGTGAGGGGATGGAAAAAGATTGTCCATGCAGATGGAAATCAAAAGAAAGCTGGAGTAGCAATTCTCATATCAGACAGAATAGACTTTAAAATAAAGACTATTACAAGAGACAAAGAAGGACACAACATAATGATCAAGGGATCAATCCAAGAAGATATAACAACTGTAAATATTTATGCACCCAACATAGGAGCACCTCAATACATAAGGCAAATGCTAACAGCCATAAAAGGGGAAATCGAGAGGAACACAATCATAGTAGGGGACTTTAACACCCCACTTTCACCAATGGACAGATCATCCAAAATGAAAATAAAAAAGGAAGCACAAGCTTTAAATGATACATTAAACAAGATGGACTTAATTGATATTTTTAGGACATTCCATCCAAAAACAACAATACACTTTCTTCTGAAGTGCTCATGGAACATTCTCCAGGATAAATCATATCTTGGGTCACAAATCAAGCCCTGGTAAATTTAAGACAATTGAAATCGTATCAAGTATCTTTTCCGACCACAATGCTATGAGACTAGATATCAATTACTGGAAAAAAAATCTGTAAAGTAGTTGTTACAAAAAATTTCAAACTCATTCATTTTCCTCATTTTCTTTTGTTTTATTTTTTCTGAACCATTTGAAAGTAAGCTGCAGATATCATGACAGTTCACATAAACACTTCAGTATGCATCAACCAAGAATTTTTTTTTGTTTGAAATTTTTCTTTTCTTTTTTTTGGTCACACACAGCTTGAGGAATCTTAGTTCCCCAAAAGGGGACCAAACCCGGCCACAGCAGTGAAAGTGCTGAGTCCTAACCACTGGACCACTAGGAAATTCCTTTGAAAATTTTCTAAGCAACTGCAAGACTTTTTTTTTTTTAAACATCTTTATTGGAGTATAATTTCTTTACAATGGTGTGTTAGTTTCTGCTTTATAACAAAGTGAATCAGCTATACATAAACATATATCCCCATATCTCCTCCCTCTTGCATCTCCCTCCCTCCCACCCTCCCTATCCCACTCCTCTAGGTGGTCACAAGGCACCAAGCTGATCTCCCTGTGCTATGTGGCTGCTTCCCACTAGCTATCTATTTTTACATTTGGTAGTGTTATATATGTCCATGCCACTCTCTCACTTTGTCCCAGCTTACCCTTCCCCCTCCCTGTGTCCTCAAGTCCATTCTCTACATCTGCGTATTTATTCCTGTCGTGCCCCTAGGTTCTTCAGAACCTTTATTTTTAGATTCCATATATATGTGTCAGCATATGGTATTTGTTTTTCTCTTTCTGACTTACTTCACTCTGTATGACAGACTCTAGGTCCATCCACCTCACTATAAATAACTCAATTTTGTTTCTTTTTATGGCTGAGTAATATTCCATTGTATATATGTGCCACATCTTCTTTATCCATTCGTCTGTCGAAGGACACTTAGGTAGCTTCCATGTCCTGGCTATTGTAAATAGAGCTGCAATGAACACTGTGGTACATGACTCTTTTTGAATTATGGTTTTCTCAGGTTATATGCTCAGTAGTGGGATTGCTGGGTCGTATGGTAGTTCTATTTTTAGTTTTTTAAGGAGCCTCCATACTGTTCTCCATAGTGGCTGTATCAATTTACATTCCAACCAACAGTGCAAGAGGGTTCACTTTTCTCCAACCCTCTCCAGCATTTAGTGTTTGTAGATTTTTTGAGGATGGCTATTCTTACTGGTGTGAGGTGATACCTCATTGTAATTTTGATTTGCATTTCTCTAATGATTAGTGATGTTGAGCATGCTTTCATGTGTTTGTTGGCAATCTGTATATCTTCTTTGGAGAAATGTGTATTTAGGTCTTCTGCCCATTTTTGGTTTGGGTTGTTTGTTTTTGTGTTATTGAACTGCGTGAGCTGCTTGAAAATTTTGGAGATTAATCCTTTGTCAGTTGCTTCATTTGCAAAAATTTTCTCCCATTCTGAGGGTTCTCTTTTCGTCTTGTTTATGGTTTCCTTTGCTGTGCAAAAACTTTTAAGTTTCATTAAGTTCCTGTAATATATTTTTGATACAAATCTGTTCAAATATATGATTTACAAAAATTTTCTCCCATTTTTGGGGTTTTTTTCACTTTCTTGGTAGTGTCCTTTGAAGCACAAAAATTTTAAATTTTGATAATATTCAATATATCTATTTTCCTTTTGTTGCTTGTTGCTTGTATATGTTTTATATACCTAAAAATGTAGAGAGACTTTTTAAATGTACATTGTGAAATATTTTAAAATAATGTGGGTTTTTTGGTCAATGAATATTTATTTTATTTTTGATTGTGGTAATATATACTGTATTTGTTTGCCAGGGCTGCCATAACAAAGTACCACAGACTGAGTGGCTTAAGCAACAGAAATTTATTTCCTCACAATTATGGAATCTAGAAGTCCAAGGTCAAGGTGCTGGCAGGATTGTTTTCTTATAAGGCGTCTCTTGTTGACTTATAGATGGTCAAATCTGCTCCTGGTGTCTTCACATGGTCTTTACTTTGTCTTTCTCTGCATCCTCGTTTCTTGTAAGGACACTATCATATTGGGTTAGGACCTACCCTAATGACCTCATTTAACCTTAATCATCTTTTTAAAGATCCTGTCTCCAGTTACAGTCACATTCTGAGGTACTCAATGTTAGGGCTTCAACGTATGAATTTTGAGGGGACACAGTTCAGCCCACAGCATATACAAAACATAAAATTGACCATTTAAACCCTTTTAAAGCATACAGTTCAGTGGCATTAAGTATGTTAACATTATCCTGTAACCATCACCACCATCTATCTCCAGAATTTTTATCACCTTTTAATACTGAAATTGTACCCATTAAACAGTAATTCCCCTTTCTCCCCTCGTTTGCCCCTGGAAACCACTGTTCTACTTTCTCTCTATATAAAACAATGTTTTAAGACAGTTTTTTTCATCATTAGTGAGAGTCTTCAAAGTTCCCCCAAATTAATTATTTTTATGCTAATCTGCAAAGTATGCACAAACTTTTACTTAGCTAAGAGGTTTCTTATACTCTTATATACAAAATTGTGTCCTTATTTGTATATCTGCCTTTGTACTGGGAGAGATTCCAGATTTCTCATCATCAGATTTCTTAACTACAGCCCTGGAGACTTATACTAGTCTTGTTTTATTATTTTTCAAGATAATTCAATGTTTCAATTTTTAAATTTGATTTGAAGTTGATAAGGTGATGTGTAGTTTACAGGAATAAAAGGTAAGTGAAAGTTTAAATGTGTTTCGGTCTTACTGTTTTGTAATCTAATGAATCTAATGTTTATTTGCTATTTTGAAAAGGGTCAGTACTTTTTTCAGAATATTTTTTCTAATTCTCTTCATTTGGGGAGATTTTATTTTTTATTCCTACTCTGCACTTTACTGTTTTATACCCTGTTAGGTATGAGTTGTATCAACTCTGCATCTCATTGTAAATATAGATATTAAAGAAAATATTTTCCATGTAGAATAACCTCTCAGAGTTATTGTTGTCTTCGCTTTATTCATACATTCATTCAGCAAACATTTATTGAGTATAATATGGTAAACATTGGATATACAAAGAAGAATAAGACATAATTTTTGTCTTCAAGGAGGTAAAAAATGTACCTACATGCATCTAAATAAATTATTATATTTGAAAGAAGAGTAAAGAAAGAAGGAGTTGTGGTTAGTCCAAACAGGAAACACAGTGGAGAAAATCAGAATCATGGAAATGCCAAGCCCACGGGCAGGTGACCACTAGTTGGAATGGCTGAAACTATTGACTTGGACGTAGAGAAGGAGTTGCTGGAGATGAGGCTTGAATGGTTGGAGCCAGGTTTTGAAGACCTTTATTTAAATACTATGATAAAAAGCATATGCAGTGAACATGGAGTTCTTAAACATTTTTAAGTCTCAGAGTGAAAAACAGGATCTGAGACTATTAGGTGATGTTAGCTACTCTTATTAAATAGTAATTAAATGCAATCTGAATGTATTCATGGTTATATCATTTAAAAATTGTCATTAGGTGTTTTTTCATAGATTATTGACAAATACTGCTTATTTCAGAATCTCATATTGATATATATTTTTAATATATTTCACATTTGGCATATTTAAATATTTGGCATATTTAAAAATAATATTTACCTTGGCTTTGTGTTTCTCAATTTTTTTCCAGCTATAAGAAAGACCTGATGGATGAGGAACTAATGGAACCTCTGAAATATGCTGAACAACTTCCTGTAGCTCAGATAATACACCAGGTTTGCTTTCCATTTTGTTCTTTTGAAAGAAACAATAATTTTAATCTCTGAAAAGTAATTGCTTTTGTTAGGTTCTTCAGAATCAATGTGCTATAGCTGAAAGGCATTCCAGGCCGTCTAGCCCTAGTTAGACTCCACCTATTACAGTTGGAAATCTCATTCAAAGCACAATATTAAAAGGCTACTTGCTGTGTAACAGTAGAATTCTTGCTTGTGTAAAATACAGGGTAGAATCAGAATTATCTTTTGCACATTACTTAACAACAAGTGTTAATTTCAGAGAACGCTCATTTGCACCATTGTATACGGTACTTGTTAGTGACAAAGAAAAAGTTGAAAAAATATCATTTGGTATAATTTTTTTGAGTAGCTAAAATGAAAAAGCAGTCTCTCCCTACTTCCTCTGCCCCACCCCATTATCAACTCTTGTAAAGTATAATTCTAAATGTCATGTGGGTAATTTTTTCATTTCCAATTTTAATGACTCTATCATCCCTTTTACATAACTGTAATCTTAAAGAAGGCAGTGTGGTAAGTTTTTAAACTTAGATTTGGTACCGTAATTTTGACAGCATATAAAGTCTGCCCTGCTGGACTAGAATCGAAGAATTTTAAGTGATCTGTTGGTGAGAGTTATGGCCTTTAGACTTACCAGATTTTTCAGAGGCTATAGATTATGGGAAATTTTAAAAGCCCTTAAATGTCAGAATTTGTCAGAATTTTCATGAATGTTAATTATTATTATGAGTTTTTCCTTATGTCTTTGCCAATCAAAAGAATTTTTATTTAGCAGATATGGATTGATTAGAAGAAGTTCCAGGTTGAGTTTATTAAAAGAAACAGGCTTTTACTTTAAAATGTTGGCTATATAGATCTTTTCATTAACATTAAAATTGAATATTAAAATTCTATGAGAAATTACCAAAAATGATAAGAAATTTGCCCCTTTTGGTAGCCTATCTGTGGTTGGTAATCAGGTCCAGTTATATGTCAGGAATTCCCTGGTGTTGTCAGAGCTTAAATGACCTAACAGCCTGCAAATGTCACATTTAAAATTCTGTCTTCATGCCTGACTCTCAGCATGAATGAATTAAACAGCAGAGCAGGCAGCAAGTCAGTATGTTCTTAATAGTCAGAGTGAGCAATGAAACAGTTTGTGGTTTGTTCAGAATAGGTAAATAGAATCTGCCCAGAACAGTTCACCTAGAATAAAATCTGAAATAGGAAACAAGAGTTAACCTTTAAGGTGGTTGACCAGATGAAATGTTAGTCATATTTTTACAGCTTGAATGAACCAATAAACTATGGTTTATGTAAGAGCTGCATTTTGCTATTATATACTGTATAAATTCAAAGATGAAAATCTTTGACCCTGGTGAAAATTTTTATGATGATATTCTTGGCATTATAAGAAGCTGTATTAATTTTAACACTGAATTGTTAAACATTATAATGAAATTTTTGTAGTAACTGAATTTATAAAATTTTAAGATACATGATAGGAATTTATTTTCTTTTTATTGAATAAAATTAATTTTGTTCTCAGGAGGTAATTAGGAAAGATCATTGTTAAACCAGACTCTTATAGTCTGTTCCTCTTGTTATGTCCCTTTATTGACAGTACTACAACTTTGGAACTGTTACCATTGTCTGTCCAAGTGATGTTTAAGAAACATGAGTTATGTTGCTAGAAGTTTACTTATAAGTGGATTATTTGAAAGTGGTTTTTCCCCTAAGAGAATAGTAATAATACATGTAATAATTAGGTTCAGCCAATCCCACAAAACTTTTAAATATGTAATATATTTAAATTATAGCATTATTGTAGTATATATCTAAGCTCCACCTATAATAGTAGTATGTTTTTATACTATAAGTAACTATTTTTTCTTCTAATCTTGAATCATGCTTTACCTATGCCCGTTTTGGAGCATGTGTCATTTTTATTTGAAATAATGTTATTTATTCACATGTCTTATAGATATCTTATATTTGATTGTCTTTCTGGATGTCCTTGATTTCTTGACATTCTTTTCAGCATCTAGCCTTGTGCCATGTATGTATATATCTGAATGGATGGATATATATATTTAATGGTATAGTGAGAGCCAGATTATCTCTTTTCCCTACTACCCAGCCATCAGAAGCTGGGGCCTCTCACTGGTGGCACAGTTTAGGAGTTGAAGGAGAGAAGGAACAGGGTCAGGGGCTGTAACATGAGGAGCAACTTGAGAAATAGCAGAGAGAGAGGAATGTATTTCAGTCATTTGAGTAATTAATTTCTTGTGTATGTTACTTAAACTGCATTTTACAATGAGGAGGTAGGCAAGATTTCAGTATTACCATTTCATATTGCCAAATTATTTACCTCTTTTTAGCGGTCCTAGCAACATGATTGCACATCTAGGAAACCCAAGACACTCAAGTTACAAACAGTAGAATTAATAAGAGAATCTGGTGAGATAGCCAGATATAAGATGAATAAAACTGGTAGCTTCTCTATATATGCAATAACTACACAGGATGGAAATGGGAAAATGTTCTTTTTCTTTTTTAAGTAAATTTATTTATTTATGGCTGCGTTGGGTCTTTGTTGCTGTGCATGGGCTTTCTCTAGTTGCGGTGAGCGGGGGCTATTCTTAATTGCATGTGCTGGCTTCTCATTGCGGTGGCTTCTCTTGTTGAGGAGCATGGGCTCTAGGCGCACGGGCTTCAGTAGTTGTGGCATGCAGACTTAGTAGTTGTGGCTCGCGGGCTGTAGAGCGCAGGCTCAGTAGTTGTTGCGCAGGGGCTTAGGTGCTCTGCGGCATGTGGGATCTTCCCGGACCAGGGCTTGAACCTGTGTTCCCTGCATTAGCAGGGAGATTCTTAACCACTGCGCCACCAGCGGAGTCCCAAGATGGGGAAAATTTTCTTTCACAATGAAAGGAACTATAAAATACTTAGGAGTAAATTTATCAAGTAAACCATAGGCCCTGTAGTGTAAGAATTGTGGAAACATACTGTGTTTCATAAGCAGAAAGTTATACCAAATATTTGATGGGACAGGGAATTTAATATCATAAAAGTATCATTTCTCCCAAATTAGCAGTTCTAATTAGAATAGAAGCAAGTTTTTTTTTTTAATGATAGAAAAAAAAAATGACCATATAGTTCATGTGGAAGAGCAAATATCCAGTAATAGCCAAAGAAGGTATATAAAAAGAGAGAAAACACAGCCACTAGAATTATATAGTTATGTATGGCCAAAGGAATAGACAAATGGATTAATGGAATACAATGAAAGGGTGGATTTCAAACTTTATTATAATTGACAATAAGAAATACATTTTACATACATAATGACCCTTGATATATTTGTTTGTATGTGTATGTTAAAAATTAGAAATAAATATATTATGAAACATTTGCCCTTATTACATATGATGCACACTATTTTCTTTTTCTATTTTTTAAATAGCAAATAAACACACTAAATTGATTTCAAAAGCAACAAATAGTCCTGATCTGTGGCTTGGAAAACACTAGAAGAGAGAATCCAGAGAAAAAAATTTATTATGTTTGATCATTAGATATATGATTAAGATGATATGTATTTCAGTAGGAAAACAGTTTCATACTATGTAATACAAAGTAAATTTTGTGTAAAGACTTAAAGTAAAATAAATCAATAAAATATTTAGAAGAAAGTTTAGGCAACTGCATTTTTAATCTAGAAGTAGGGAAGAACTTCTTAAAGAACACACAAATGTGGAAGATATGTTCAGCACCATAAAAATTCAATATTTTATATAACACAAGATACCACAACGTTAAAAGACTAGTGTTAGAATCAAGACAAAATGTTTACAAAGAAACAATAGTAAATTGGTGAATATCTAAAAATATACACAGAATTCTTAGAAGTTTATAAAAAACAACTCAGAAAAAAAAAGAGATGAAAAACATTTCAGAAAAAAAAAAGAGATGAAAAGCAGTTCAGAAAAAAAAAAAAACAAAGGATGAAAAGCAGTTCAGAAAAAAGCAAATTTAAATGGCCAATGAATGAAAAGAAAGCCTAAAACTCAGTAAGGAAGTGCACATTACCAATTCAGTAAAATTATTATATGCCCTCCAAATTGGCGGAAATTAAAATCACACTTTGGAAAACAGTTTGGCAGTTCCTCAAAAGGTTTAACATAGATTTACCATGTGACCCATTGATTCCAACCTAAGTATATAAAAACATGCATCCACATAGAAACTTGTACATGAATGATCATCACAACATTATTCATAATAGCCAATAATTGGAAACAACACAAGTGTCCATCAACTAATGGATGAATAAAATGTAGTACATCCATACAGTGGACCATTATTCAGTGATAAAAGGGAATGAAGTACCGATACATATTACAACATGGTGAACCTTGGAAACAAACAGTGTGTTAAGTTAAAGTCTGTCATAAAAGACCACACATTGTATGGTTCAATTCGTGTGAAATGTCCAGAATAGGCAAATCTACAGAGACAGAAAGTAGATTAGTGATTGTCTAAGACTAGGATGAGGTGGGGGAATGAGTAATGACTTCTAAATGGGTATAGGGTTTCTTTTTTTTGAGTGATAAAAATGTTCTAAACTTGGTGGTGATCATTGTGTAGCTCTGTGAATATACTAAAACCATTGAACTGTACACTTTAAAAGGGTGAATTTCATAGTATATGAATTATATTTCAATCAAGATATTTTAAAAATTAAAATCACCCATTTCTGGCAGAGATGCTAGGAGAAAGATACTTGTATACCTTGTTGGTAGATATCTGAATTATTCCTACCTTTTTAAAAGGCCATCTTGCAACATCTACTCACATTTAATATATATACCCTTCAACCCAATGGTTCCACTTGTGAGAATATAGCCCATAGTGTTAATATACAAATAAAAGTACTAACATATAAGAATCTCAGTGCAATGATAATTTATAGCAGCATTACTTGTGGCCACAACAAATTGGAAATGATGTGAATGCACCTCAGCACAGTTGATATATAGTGCGTACGATTTTCAGAAGCCACAAATCAGTAGAGCAAATACATGTTTTTCCATATTTTCTTATAATTGCACTTTTTTTTAAATCAACTAACCTCTTATCCCTCCTCCTCTTTCTGCCTAATGGTAGAAAATGTAGTCACTTACACCTAGTATTTTCTCCCTCTTCCACTCCTTCCTGGGATGATGGAATCACAGCTTAGGTAGTAGGGGGTAGTTGACGTGGCTTCATGGCACTGAGAGATTCATGGTGTTCCTCCACTGAGATACACTGTTATATTGTATGGTTTTGGATTGGCATCTACCTCTTCTGATAATTGCTGAGTTGGCCATGTGCACAGCACATCTGTTAATATTTTACACACCATCTCTTCACATGGTTGCATAGCTCTAGTAATGTTAGGGGAAGAGAACAGAGTACGCAATGAGAAAGGCCAGCTTCTCATTTGCTATCATTCCTTCTCTATCCATTTCCTCTATTCTCTATCCTCTTCTGTCTTCTGACTTTCTCACTTGTCTTTCTTGTCCCTTTCCCCCATTTTCCTCTATTTTGTTCTCATAAGCTAAAGTTATATGAATTCTTCCCACATGTTGGTGAGTGTTGTTAGTATTTTCATTGGAAAGTGAATTAAGTACAGTGTCTGATACATAGTACACACTGGATAAATATGGAGACGTTTGTTGAGTTTAGGGATCTGGCATGCTGACTAAGAAGAAAAGAGAATTAAGAGTTCTCTAAAGGTCACAAAGAGCTTGTGGCAGACCTGTTTTTGATACTCAGGTTCCTTTCATAGCCAACAGTGGTGGTGTTTATTAAACATCTCGGAGGAGGTGTGCAGATCGTAGGGTTCATTATACTAACAATTCAGGCAACCTAGTGGTCTTGCAGCAACACAGCAAAAGCATAAACTGCATGGAAAAGCGTAACTTGCAGCTACTGATGAAGGGAGCATCACTTCATGTGAAAGTACAACTATTCCTTTTAAGGATTCATTAAGTTAGGACGTAGAATATTACTGGGAAGGCAGGTACAGAACTATCTTACTGAGATAGGTACGGAGAGAAGTGTATTATTTTCCCATATAAGTAATTTTACGTTTACTTCAGACATGTTAATTTTAAAATTAAGCCACTTTAAAAAAATAGCTTAAATTTACTCTTAAGATTTGAAATATGTGACTATACTGTGGTCTTTTGTGGTAAGTTGGTATTTTTTCTTCTTTGTGAAAAGAATTGCATGCAGATGGGTCAGAAAACTTTTCCTTTTTTTTTTTAATTAGTAGGCTCTTTTTACTTTAATTTGTAAACATAAAAAGTTGATAAACACCATGTAGAGTTTATTGAATTATAAAATGGTGACAACTAGGGATTTAAAAAAATAACCAGACACAAGTCTTTTAAAAAAATAAATTAGTATGTAGTTAAGAGTAGTATATTAGTCTCAAATACAGATGTTACTTAAACTTCCTTTTTAAAAAACTAAAATATTTTAGAAATGTACTGAAAAATGAAAAGGTCAGTAATGAATGTATAATTTATCACAACAGTTTTCCTTTAGTGTCATCTAGTTAGGCATGTGTTTTATTTTTTAAAATTTTGTGTCAAGAATCAATTTTAGTTAACTCTGGCAGATATTAAAATGTTTAGGCTTGTACTGTTTAGATATACAAAGTGCCACTGATACAAAAATGTAGGTAAGTCTTATGTGCAGAATAGATAGTACAAATTACCTAGCTAGCCTAGAAACCCCGGTATGTATATGGATTATATAAATGATAAAGATCACATCACAGATCAGTGAGAAATCAAAGGATTATTCAATAAATAATGCTGGGACAATTAATTAAGTATTTTCAGGGGGTAGGGAAGACTTGATTCTTGCTTTATAACATGTGGAAAAAAGTAAATTCTAATTGGATTATAGATCAATGCAAAAAATGGAAATATCAAAACTATACATTGGTAAATATTTGTTGGAAAGGAATTTCTAAGCATGAAAATAATGGCAGAAACTTCAAGGAAAATTGATATATTTTACTTTGTACAAATGTAAAACATACATACATCAAAACGAAAAGGCAAATATCAAAGTGGAAAACTATTTTCCTCACAGAATTAACATCTTTACATATAAAGAGCTTTTACAAAGAGATAAGGAAAAAACTTAACTCTTTGGTGGAAAAGGAGCAAATAACTTATACAGACATGCCTCAAAAGTTGAAATAAAGATGGCTAATAAACTGATGAAAACGTGTTAATATTCACTAATGATTTAAGAATTATTCATTTCAACCGTAAAGTACCATTTTAAGAAATCTCTTAGATTAGCAAAGATATGAAAAGTAGTAATACTCAGTAACAACAAAGCACATACACTCCTGGAGAGGAGTGTAAATTAGTACAAAGTGAGGACAGTGTGGTAATTTGTACCAAAATTTGTAAATATGTTTATGAACTATTTAGACATGACTGATTGAATACATGTTTATCCTCCTTCCTGAAAAGCCCTACTAAAGTGACAGTAAAGACATAAAAATATATAAATCCCATAAGACAAAGAAAATGGAAGAGGAGAGAATGAATAGCAGATGAGAGGCACCAAAAATTGGAAGAAGAAAAATAGTTGAACAAATGGTAACCAACTTGGCAGGGTGGACAAGCTGCACCCTAACTTCCATCATGGGGGAGATCTGTAAGAACAAGCCATTTGTACTGCAGAACCTTGGGAAAGCAGACACCAGGCACCTCAAAGGTTGCGTGCAAAGAGAACTCCCAGTGTCCTTCTCCTGTTTAGTTCTCAAAACACTGGCATCCAGGCTTATATTCTATCAGGCAGAAGATTGGAGAATTCCTCCCTGAGGATACTAGTCCAACAGAAAAATATTGTGCATTTTGATATTTGCAGGACCCCAGTTTAATAGCCAAGTCCCAGTCTGTTCACCCCACTGGTAAGCCCAGTGGTTGATAAGTGCTGTTAATACATAAAGATCTTATGATCAGTGTTTTATTTCCTCACTCTTAACTATGAAGATACAACCAAGGATCATTAAACTTTTGGGGAGTGTCTTCATTATGAAAGACAAAGCTCAAAATAAGCAAATGGAAAAAGTGAGGTTCTCCACGCCCTTTTCCCCTGAACTAACACATTTAGTTAGACTGACCAAGATTATAGAAGAAAAAAACTACCAAACTCAAGAATGAAGAGGGGGCATCATTAGAACCCTTTCAGAAATCCAAAGGATTATAAGTAAAGGTTATGAAGACCTTTATCCAACAAATTAGACAACTTAGATGAAATGGACAAATTCCTAGAAAAATTCAAATGTTAAAACTGATTCAAAAAGAAATAGAAAAGCTAAATAGACTTTTATCAAGTTAAGCAATTGAATTTGTAAATTAAAATTTTACCACAAAGAAAAGTCTGGCCTCTGATGGCATCACTGGAGACTTCTATCAAACATTTAAGTAAAAAATGATACAGAGTCTCAGAAAATTGAGGAGGAGAAAACACTTCCCAACTTATTTTATGAGGTTAGTATACCCTGATACCAAAGACATCACGAGAGAAGAAAACCACAGATCAACATCCCTCGTGAACATAGGCACAAAACCTTAACAGTGTTGGCAAAAGGAACAAGAGACAACTTGTATATGATCAAATATCTAGTCTGTGGCAAAGCCAAGATTTGAACCTGAGCATTTTAGCACTGGAGGCTTTGCTCTTATATACTGGACTACGCTGTGCTATGAAAGCAGCAAAGATATGGTGTGAACTCTGTAAGTACGAACTGAATTTAAACCTCCAGTGTGTCTGTCTGTTCTTGGTCCTGATGATTATTGTGCTCATTTGTGAAATTAAACTTATCTTACTATCTCAGCCTGTTCCTATATTAAACAAGCATAAATATGCATGATTTAAACATCTTGATTAGAGATTTTTTAGTAGATGCTTTCCTGGCATTTAAGATATGTGAGAGATTCATTCTGGGTATCAACATCATGAAACAATTTTATCTTCTTTATTAATTCAAGACCCTTTACTAAGGCAAAGGCTAGGTGTAAACAAAGGCACAAACCTGTGTATGCTTTAAAAAACTTTAACATACTCAAGTGAATGTTTTGTCTTGACAGAGATATATTATCCACTTTTTCCCCACTGTGTTCTTATCCATATTCCACGCTTTTCCTGGATCCCCCAGTTTCAGTTATACGGCTTCTTACAAATCCTTTAATATTTTAATAAGATTAGTAGATTGTAAAATCTATATTTTTTAATGCATCTCTGCAGGGTACATGGTGATGATATAGTGTAACCTATTCTCTTTCATTCACACAAGCTGCCCAAAAGATTTCTATAGAGCTATGTATCCATTAAAGATTTAGTTTACTGGAAAGAAGTACTGGAGTGTGTCCCATCAGGCCTTGGCTTATAACGTGGAAGCTTATCTTACAAAATTTTGTTTCATCTATGCTTTGTTGTTCCTTTTTAATCCTAGAGGTAATTTTTTTTTTCTAGTACAACCAGTCCATATAGTTCCTGGTATGTCCACTGTTTTGCTTTGGGGTACTCTTGGCATTTGAATGGGACTATTCTTTCATTGTACAAGACTGGTCTGTGCATCACAGGGTTTTTGGCATCCCTGGTCCTTCCAAACACTGGTTGCCATTAGTACTCCTCACTCATTCATTGTGATACTATACCAAACAACGCACTCACCTTTTCTGAATTCCTCCCCTCCCATGGAGGGCAGTACTACCTCAGGTTGAGTACCACTGCAGGTAATTACTTGCAGTGTTTGCCTATAGAACCTTTTATCTGTATGGTCCAGTCTCTTAATCTCATAATGTAATATTTAAAAATACGTATAATTGAGAACCTCTTCTCACTTTTCTACATTCTGAGATGTTGGATGCTGCAATTCTAGCTTCTGTCATTGTGACATGGATTTGGACAATTTTTCAGTTCTTCTGTCCTCATTTGTGATAGTTCTTCATCTTATTTTACTCTAGCTATTTTGGCATTTTTATGTTTTTCTATTCTAGTAATGCCTACCTCATTATAGCTAAACTTTACTAAAGGTTGACTGAAATGTCTATCAAGTAGAAAATTTCTGACACTTTCTTTTTAAAAATGTGCCTATTGAATTATCAATACCTGGAAACTCATCAAAAGGCTGAATCCATAGTACTCTCCCTGCCTAGAGACTGACGAAGATTTCTTTAAATTCTTATAGAGCTTTCTCTAATTGTAGACTTTAAAACTGAAGTCTAGTGAAAAATAACATACTGCTTATTTATTTTCATTCAAATTATAAGGCAAGTAATGAAAATTAAACTATTTGAAGGTCATGTGCTACTCCTTTAATATCAACTGGGATATAATTTTAGATTCATATAAATTAATCTCAGCTTTCGTATTATGACAGTCACTTCCAAAAATGTCACTTTTCAAGAAATACATGAAACTGTAAAGCTATTTGAAAATAGTGATCAATATTTCAATACTGATATTTCATCAACTTTATGTAAGTTTGAAAAATTCTGTCCATCTATAAATTTGTCATCATAGTTTCTGATATATTAAATTTCTATATTAGAAATGAAAAGTTTGAGCCTCATTAGTCATTTAAGTATTCCAGAATAAAAACAAACAGATACGAGTTTTCACCAAGTTTGTAAAGATTTTAAAAATGAGAATAGTTGATGTCGGTGAAGAGGCAGTGAGATGAGCATGCTCATAAATTGCTGATGGGAATGTAAGTTAATACAGCCTTTAGGAAAAGTAGTTTGTTAGTGTGTTTGTGTTTATAGCTAATAATAGTAATTCCACCTCTAGGATTTTATTCAGAAGAAGGAATTAGAATAGGACAGAAAGATTTATGTTTAAATCTGTCATGTTCTATTAGCATTTCTTAGGACACAGCATAATGTAATAGGGTGGAAGGAAGAAGTGTGTGAATTGTATCTGAGATAACCTTACTTACCCTATTAGGAACGTCGTTCCATCAGTTATGCCTGTCTCTCTTGTCTTTACACTCTCCACTGCTGGCTTAGATGTTTTTAGTCCTTAAAAAACTCTTCCTCAATCCTGCTATAACTGAGCTCAACAATAGAGAAACAAACAGCCCATTTTAAAAATGAGCAAAGGGCTTGAATAGACATCAGTCAATAGGGAAATGCAAATCAGAACCACAATGAGATAACTTCTTCATACCCATTAGGATGACTATTATCAAAAAACCAGAAAATGACAAGTGCTGGAGAGGATGTGGAGAAATTGGAACCCTTGTGAACTGCTAGTGGAAATGTAAAATGGTATAGCCACCATGGAAAACAGTGTGGTGGTTCCTCAAAAAATTAAAACAGTTACCAATTCCATTTCTGAGTACACAGCCCGAAGAATTAAAAGCAGGGATTTGAACAGATATTTGTAACTCATTGTCTATAGCAGCATTGTTCATAATAGCCAAAAGGTAGAAACAACCCAAATGTCCATTGACAAATAAGTGGATAAATAAAATGTGGCATATACGTACAATGAGATATTATTTAGCCTTAAAAAGGAAGGAAATTCTGAAACATGCTGAACCTTGAAGATTTTATACTAAGTGAAATAAACTAGACACAAAAGTACAAATATTGTATGATTCCACTTATATGAGGTACCAGGAATAGTCAAATTCACAGACATAGGAAGTAGAACAGTGATTTCCAGGAGCTGAGGGAGGAGGGACCTGGGGAGTTATTGTTTAATGGGTATAGTTTTAGTTTGGGAAAATGAAAATGTTCTGGAGATAGATGGTGGTGATGGTTGCACAACAATGTGAGTTTACTTAAAGCCACTGAACTGTACACCTAAAAATGGTTAAAATGGTAAATTTTATGTATATTTTACCACAATAAAAAAAGTAAACTAACTCTCTTCATTTCTTCACTCCCATATTTTTTTCTCAATCTACTTTATTCTAGTTTGTGCTCTAGCAAATGCTCTGTATCTGTTCTTTCAAAATGTACTAAAATGTCCTAATTTTCACATCATCTTAATTTTTTACTTATTTGTGATATTTAGCTCTCTGAAACCTTTTTACTTTGCTCTTAGACCATCACTGTATACTGGTTTTCCTTCGATCTCTCTGATCAATTGCTTTGAAAATCTTTTGCTTTTATCTTCCTAGACCTATCTCTAGGATTTTGTGTCTTTTACAAATTCTTACTGGACAGGCACTCCCTACTGTTCAATCTACCATGATGTTTTTCAAATATTACTTACATGTAAGTAACCCCCAAATATCTTCATCTCCTTTGAGTTACAGAACAATATTTTATTGCCTATAAGATAGCTCAACCTGGATCTCCAACATTGTCTAAAACAGAATTCACCCCTTTCCTAAATGGTTCTTCTATTATGTTTTATACCTTAATGCCACTGTATTTTCAGTAATATTAGCTCAGAATCTTGGGCTTTTTTTTTTCTCTGTCTCTCCTCCCTCCATCTCTCCCTTCTTCTCTCCTTCCCTCTCTTCTTCCCTTCTCCTTCCTCTTACAATATTCATATATAATTAGTTTTTAGTTTCTGTTTAATCTGTCCCTTAAAGGTATCTCAAATCCACCTACTCCTTTCCATATTTTGGGGGCACCTGCAAGCAAGTATAAAACATCATATTTCACAGTTAATCATAATCATCATCATCAGAAAATAATTATTACCATTGAAAAAGTTATCATTCCCATTTTATGCATAGATAAACTGGGGTTCAAAATGGTTTAAGTAACTTGCCTAAGATCTTCCACCTTGTAAGTGGCAAAGCCAGAATTTGGATATAGGTCTGTTTTACTTCAAAGCCCTTCCTCTTAACAATATATAGTTCCTCTTACCAACATTGTAAAGTTCTTATAAAGGAACTTTGTTTGCAGGAAATTTAATGAATGAGGTGTCAACAGATGTAATGCATGCTATGTTTAATTGAAACCATATTTTGGAAGAACTGAATGTCAACAGAGTTCGTTCAGTATTCAGCACCTGAGTATCCATTTATTTAGAAACTGGCCTAAAGAGAGTCACCCTCTTTACCGTTCTATTCTTGATTTCCTTCCCATCCCAGTTGTTCTTGGCTACCAAGTGAGGGCTTGAGACAAGGTAGAGATCTGAGGGGATGTGGGTTAAAAGCAGTAGGAGAATGTGCTTAAGATTAACTTTACTCATTTAAAATTGTACCTGTAGTTGACTCACTTGAATCAAGAGAAAACTTTCTTCTATGTGGTCACCTAATCTGAGGATCTATATTTAGTTCAGAGAGTTCAGCAACATTAAGGATTTTTATAGACTTTTGTGAACTATCCTGTTAATGTAACAACCATTTATAACATGATTTTCAAAAAGTCTTCCATAAAACTGATGATAAAATATAATCAGTTACAATATAATTCATATCCTGTTTGCCTGTATAATTCTTTATCTCTTCACCACTGAAGGTAGCTTGATAGATGATAGTGGTTTGTCCAAACCTGTAAGAAAATGAGTGTCAGAGAGCCTGAATGATCTCTAATTTGTATGAGTGGACCTTGAATACTTGAGAATTAGCTACACACAACTAAAATAAACAATCAGCAATTAAATCAACTAGACAAATACACATTTCTTTCACAAGTCAAAGTAATTTAGAGTTTATCACATTTAGAAAGCGAACATCCCTAATGAATATTAGTCATTTGACCCTTTGTATTGCTTTGAATATTAAGATCTTGGTAGTAATTAACCTTACTCCCTTTGCATTACAGCTTTATCATCTTAGTTACTAAGACGGAAGGCTTTCAGAAGAGTTTTTGGTTCTTTATAGGAAATATAATTTTTTTCTTTTTCTTTTAAAATATTTTGTATAAATAGTAAAGACTTGTTGCATATATTTTATAATGGATTTTTATTTTATTAACAGACCATGATATAATAGCAGTTCTAAATTGGGTTTTTGTCATTTAAAATTCATTTGTAATTTTGTAAATGTGCCAGATATAAAGAATGTCTTCATTTTCTGTATTCCATTATATCAAAATGAATCACATAGCTTCTGGTGTATTCTTAGATTTTTCTAAGTTTGTCTTAACAACGTGTATACCATAGTATTAGGGGCATAGGTGTGCTTTGATGGTAGATTGTTGGTGTTTTGAATAAATGTTGGCTTTCTGGGTGATGAGGCAAAAAGTACTGGAAGTGAGGAGATGGGCCGTTTTCCACCTTCAAGAAGTGGAAAAGTGCTGTGCTCCTTGGCTAGTTCCCTACTTTTCCGATAGAAATCTGTACATAGGAAGAAAAAGTACATTATACAGTGAAGAAAATAGAACCAGATCACTCATGCCCAATGTATCCTGTGCTTCTAGTAGGAAAGTTTTTAATTTACAGTAGAATAAGGTAAATGAACATTTTAGTTAAAGAAAAAAGTGAGGGAAATATGTTGTTGCTTTTATTAACAGGCAGTTATGTGCCTATCCTGATAAACTTGACAGCAGTTAAACTCAAGGATGCACCGAAAGCAGTACTAGAAGTACCATGGCAAAAGGAGAAAATGAAACACAAGAGAATCTCTTCTCATATAAATTCAGAAACTGGCTGTTTGGATATAGACATATAAAAATACAGTGCCCTTCAGCTTAATGCTATGTACTTGGCAAGTAGTTAGATACTGACTAGCAACAGATAGAAATAGTGTAACTAGGAGTTATTTAATCTGTCATCTAAATTGACCTGAAATCACCTGAATGTGCTTTCCGATAAGGGTTGAGATTATCATTCACTTTAAAACTGATATATTCGGGCATCCCTGGTGGCGCAGTGGTTGAGGGTCCGCCTGCCGATGCAGGGGACACGGGTTCCTGCCCCGGTCCAGGAAGATCCCACATGTAGCAGAGCGGCTGGGCCCGTGAGCCATGACCACTGAGCCTGCATGTCCAGAACCTGTGCTCCACAATGGGAGAGGCCACAACGGGGAGAGGCCTGCATACTGCAAAAAAAAAAACCACAAAAAAACTGATATATTCATGGCAAAAAATCATATTTTATATTAAAGGAATCAATATCTTTAGTTACACATTTGTAACATTCAAGATTAACTTTCATTTCATAGTACTAATCATGTTTGGTGGGTAATTAGTGTAGTATATTTCAATTATAATTTCTGATAACATTTACATAAGCACAGGTTTCTTTCAAAGATTATTTTTACTTTGGTCTACATTCAGATGTAGTTACCAGTGCCTGATCAAGGTATTCAGTTGTTTGATTTTGTTTGTGTTTCTTTTTTTATTTACCAGTTCTATCTCCAAGTTTATTAATACCTTGTGAAAACAGAATAATATCCATTTTACCTAATATTGGTTAACTAAGAGATTTCTAGTTTAAAATGTGCCAATAGACGTTTAATTTTGTAGAATAAACATGTTTACTTTTAGATAGTGTTATTAAATCTATAACATTGCTAGAGCGAGATGTAATAATTATAAATGGATATGTTAGGCACTAATTATATATTTTGTTCTGCTAACTAGCTATATCTGTTATACCTAAAAAGTGTCAAAGTTTGTGATAGAGTAGATTCAACTGACATTTTAACAATTAATCTTTAAGAGTTTCAGACTTACTTTACTTCTTTCCTGGTACATGTCAGCTGTTTCTGCCAACAATAAAATAGTAATTGTAATAACTATAAACCTTAGCCTGCTGTCTTCAACTAGTATAGAAGTAGAAAAGGACTGTTTCAGAACACTGTCATTTATTAAGCCATTTAGAGGGCCTTTATCCATGGGAAAGATCATTACAAGTAGAGTATGGGAAAAATAATTATAAGGTTTCTTTTTGTTTGCAAATATGTCAAGCATTTTTATAATGACTACCATGGCTAAAAGTGACTGTTTTTTGTTAAAAATACTTTGTCAAACTTTAGATAATTTATTGTAAAAGAAATTTAGTTTAAAATCTTTTTAGGTATAAGCAGATGATGTTCAAAAAATTAATTTGACTGAAATTAATTTCTCTGAATAATGTCTTCATTTAAACACAAAGATAGGCTTCCTGATTTGTTCTTCAGACTATATATTTCAAAAGAGAAGGTGCCAATGAACACTTAAAAGCACTGTAATGATTCTTTTGGGAGACCCACGTTACAGACGTTATAAAAATTCTGCCTAAAAATATGGAGTTGGAATTTTCCTTTTCCTTAAACAAGAAAATAACAAAAGGCCATTATAGTAATTTTCAATTTTTTTCCTCAACTATTTACCCATTTAGAAATAGTTGTACAGCTGGAGGCAAGCATTATTCATTATTGGTGTATTAGTGGGGGTTTTGTCTTTGGTTTTTTGGGTACAGAATAAAATGTAATTTAAATGTACTTTTTGTGATAATTAAGTTGTTGACATTTTTCATATTAGAGTGAGAAACTTTTCCTCATGGTTTGAAATCATAAAGTAATGTAAGAGTGTGCTGATTTCTCACTGCTTTCTTAGAATCATGTATGTTATCTCAATGTTAGAAAATCTTCTAGACTTTTAAAAATCTATCCAATCCTTGCATCTCTTAGATGGCATCTCACCAAAATGTTGTCCACTCAATCATGGAAAAGTCCTCTCATGCTCCTCAGAGCAACCTGTTCTTTCTTTGAACTGCCTGTTGGAAATTTTTCTTAAATCTAATTGGAAACAGTCTCATACTTTCCACTCCTTCATTTTAGTTCTAGCACTAAAGGCTACATAAAACAAGTCTAGTCCTGGTTGCATCTGCCAAACATCATCAAATATTTGAAAAGTTATTACTTTTCTCCTCTTTTCAAGATTCTGTCTTAAGGAAGACATTGAGGTGTAGTGGAAAGACCATGGTCTTTCGAATGAGTCAGGACTAGGTTCAAACCAAGGTTGGCTAATTAATAGTTTTGTTACCTTGGGCGATTTACTTACCTCTTTTACTCTAGTTCTTATCTGAAAGATGGGGTTAATACTTTCAATGAAGAATTGTTACAAGATAGTGTATATAGAACACCTGGCACATTCTTGACACTGAACAAATGTTGGTTCTTGACAAATGTTGACTCTCTTCTTCATCTCCCCTTTCCACCTTCCCTCATCCATATTTAAGAGAATGTATTTAAGTGCATAATTTTTTATTGAGGCAGAGAATACATTAAAATAAAGAAACAATAGGATTCACTTACTCACTGACTAATGGGGAGGAGAGAATAGGTCAAAACTACACCTTTCCCTGTATCCATTAAATTTGGTTGAATAAACAAGCTGGTGAAACGGGGTATACATGTAGAAAAATTCATTTAATAAGAACACAACTAGATGTTATACATAAATAATCAGAAATTTTTGGAGTGTGCACATGTTTCATTCTTTTTCTGTAAAAGATACAAATGGCAAGCAAACAAGGCAATAAAAGGAATCTATGCACAAAATACCCAATTTCTTGTATATATCATATTTCTATATACAATTTAAATTCATATTCATACTTGTAGCCATGGGATTTAAATGTGCTTCACTCTGAGTTTCCCATGTAATATGTTTCTGAAGCACTAGTTCTACAATATGTTAGTAGTTAATAGGTTAAAAAGAGGGTTTCATGGTATAAGTTAGTGAAATGCTTAAATAAAAATTACATGTTTCTTTACTCTGGGACTTGAAATCATCTTTAATAAACTGATGTGTTGTGAAGATGTCAGAGATTTGAACCACCGTTTTATCCTCTTTTGAGGACATGCTTTATTCTTATGATTTATTTTATCAATGTAAATAATATAAAAGCACAGACTGAAGAAAATCACTATACAGTTAGGGGAGGAAAAATCTTCCTTCTGCTCTCTTAGGTTCTGTGTATGGCTGGCCTTGAGAATTAAACTGACATAAGACAGATTAAGAGGAGAAAAACATAGAAATTTTATTTAATATTTTTATGTACATATGGGAGTCTTCATAAGGAAAGTGAAGACCTAAAGAAGCAGGTAGAACTGAGAGCTTATATACTTTAATAAAGAAGCAATAAATTTGTGGGAAAGTGATGAGACAGAGGGACTTGGGCTAGGGAGGCAGTAAATTGTGGGAAAGTGATTAAGAAAATATATGGGGAAACTAATGGAAGATAAGGGTTATTTTAGTAGGTTGGTTTGTATAGATTCATTTTGGTGTTGACTCCCAGTCTCCAGTAATGAGAATGTTCTTCCCTTCCTGGTACAGAAAGAGTACCTTTCTCATAGGAAATTTTATGATCTGCTCTTTGGTAGAAAGGTGGAGGTCAGAGAGCTCTTCCTGCACCTCCCGTTTCTCAAGTGCCTTCAGTTCAAAATAATATGCCAGAATGGCATAGCTTGGGGTAGCATGTTCTGAACCCATTCAACAGCAATTCTTTAGAGCATGGGTTGGCAAACCATGGCTCATGGGTCAAATCAGCCCACCAACTGTTTTTGTAAATAAAGTTTAATTGGGACATAGCCAAGCCCATTCATTTGCATATTGTCTACAGCTAATATTGTACTTTGAGGCAGAGTTGAGGAGGCAGAGTTGAATACTTAGAAGAAAGATTCTGTGGCCTGCAAAGCCTAAAATATTGATATTTACTCTCTGGCCCTCTATAGAGAAATGAAAAAAGATTCCTGCTCTAAAACCTTGAAATGTTTTCTCAGAATCATTCATATTTAGAAACATGACTAATTTATAAAACTACTGCCATGTACCTTAATTTTATTTAAGAAGTAAGGATTTATCTACTTTTCTGCATAAACATAAATGAAATGATCTTTTTCATGACCTACAAATGTAAGTACAGAGGAACCTATGTTAATATACGTTACTACTTTTACAAGTAAGAATAACCATATTTACAAGCCCCTTAGCTCAAATGGCTTGTACATAGTAGGCTTTGAGGAAATATTTGTTGAATTTATTATTGACAATAAATCTAGAAAATATAAGACAAAAAATATAGTACAAAGGGATTCTCCTAGCTTTAAAATAAAAGAGCATTTCTGAATTTTGAAAGCATCTGTCAACCTATTAGGAAAATATGTTTTACTTACATTTTTCATGTGTAGAGAATAGATATATACACATTAAAAGTTCAGAGAATGATGAGATAGTATCTTTAAATCTGTTAGTGTTAGTATGCACTGAAATATCCCTTGCTACATGAATTACAAAAAAAGGGCAAATCCTAGTACTTTTTAACGTAACCATTTATATGTAGAAATATAAATTAGAGCATATGTGTGTGGAAGTATTTCTTGCTTTAAATGATCAAATTTGCAGTGGTTACAAAGACAGCTCTAACTGCAGGCATGTGCCAGTGTAAAGTGGAGACTGATATATTTAAAGATGCATTCCATTTGTGCTGTATCTGCTACTTGACCATGAATAGCTAGGAGGGCAGTACTCAGGAGAGCCAGCATTTCTGGGCATGTGCCTTGTACCCATTTAGTCTCTTGTTGATATACCAACCTTTCTTCCCCAGTTCTACCCCTAAATCCTAACACCAGCTGTCTCCAATATGTGCTCTATAGCTCATTAGTCTTGTGCTTATTTTAATTGCCCCATAATATCCATGAGGTTAAAGGAATTGCCTGGAGGAGGAGAAGTCTGGACCCATTCCCAGAGGAATTCTGCAGTTTAGTAGCATTTTTGTAATGGTTAAGAGCACTGACTTGAAATCAGACTAAACCATGTTTCAGTCCTAGCAAAACCACTTACTAAAGCTTCTAGTTTGTGACTAGTCAGGTTACTCAATCAGTTTTCTCATGTTTGAAATAATAATAATTATGTCACAGTGCTATTGTAAGGATTAACTTAGATAATATATATGGAGGTCTTACAAAGGAGTAAGCACTTTGTACAGCACTCCATAAATGATAATCATGATTATGGGTAGTGGTGGTAGTTTTGTAACAATTGTTAATTTTCCTTATCCATAAAACAGGGTAATAATATTATCTACCTTAAAGGCAATGCATTGACACATTTAAAATTCTTAAAATAATGCATGGCATATGATAAACATTTAAAAAGTGTTAACCATTATCATCTGCAGTTTCTGCTTGACTCTTGAGCTCTTCCCTCAGGCATTCTTATCAGTACAGATCTCTTGTTTTACAGGCTGACTGGAAATCCCTTTTCTCTTTCTGTATTCTCTCCTTTCCAAATCAGTTAGAGATGTGGAAATTTTTGTAGACTCTACAGAAATATGTGTCCTTTTAACTCTGGCTTAAAATTGGATAATATGGTAATTTGTATCTTGCAAGGTATAACTTGTCAAATTTATTGCCATAAAGTTCTTTTTATATCCTCTTATTACCTTTGGAATGTCTGTGTAATCTATAGTTATATTCCCTCTTTCATTAGTCTCTCTTTTTTTCTTTTAATCAGTTTTGTCAGAAGTTTATCAATTTTATTGAACTTCCAAAGAAGCAGTTTTGGGTTGATATTTTTCTCTTTTTTTGTTTTGTTTTGTCTTTTATTGAATTTCACTTTTTAATTTTCTTTTTTCTGCTTACTTGGGTTTCATTTGCTCTTCTTTTTCAGATTTCTTCAGGTGGAATCTTAGATTACTGATTTTAGAAATGTCTTCTTTTCTAATATAAGCACATAAAGCTATACATATCTCTGTAAGCATGTTTTATGGACATCCCCCACATTTTGAAGTGTACGAATAAAGAATGTCGCCTGCCATTTCGGTAAACAGGCTGCCCACCATCAAGCCCTCAGCCCCTGCAGCCACCCCTGACAGTGTACCCTGAGGGGAACTCAGGACGGAGAAAAAGAGGGTACTGGTGCTAGATAGTTAAGGTGCATATCAAAGGAATAATTTCAGTAAGCCCAGACTCTTGCATCTTTCCATACATAGAAAAGTGCTAAATTCATTAACTTGAGATGTCTGGTTTTTTGAATATAACTAGCAGTAAGTAATCTTTTGATGTTGGACCCCTGGGTTTGTTTCTTTTTTTTTTTTTTTTTTTTTTTAAAAACTCCT
>NW_006786333.1:1686662-1697782 GCF_000442215.2 Lipotes vexillifer
CTAGCAGTAAGTAATCTTTTGATTTTGGCCCCCTGGGTTTTTTTTTTTTTTTTTTTTTTTTTTTTCAAAAACTGCTATATATCCTGATACATTCTGGCTCCTACCCTGCCTCTTTGGAGCAGTCCCTCTGAGCTATCTGAGAGGCTGTATCCCAGGCTTAAGTCCTTAGTAAGTCTGCTGAATAAAACATAATATTCAGTTTTTAGGCTTTGCATTCTTTTCAGTTGACAAGTATATTTTCATTTTCATTTTTATTCAGTTCAAAATATTTTTAAATATCCCTTGTGATTTCTTCTTGGGTTATTCAGAAATGTATTGTTTAATTTCCAAGTACTTGAGGATTTTTGCAATTTATCTTTTCTGTTACTGATTTCTAGTTGAATTTCCATTGTGTAGAGTACTCTGTGATTTCAATCCTTTTAAATTTATTGAGACATGTGTTATAGACCAGAAATTGGTCTATCATGGTGAATGTTCCATGTGTGCTTATAGAGCATGTGTATTCTATTGTCACTGGGTGGAGTGAAATAAATATATCAATTACATCAAATTTGTTGATAATGTTCAAATTTTCTATATTCTTACTGATTTTTTTACTTATTCTGAGATTGTGCTGAAATATACAATTATAATTTTTCCTTTCAGTTCTTTCAGTTTTTGATATGTGTATTTGAAGCTTTAAGTACATACACATTTAGAATTCGTATGTCTTTTTGATGAATCAATCCCTTTATTTGTATGAGAAGTTCCTTTTTATCCCAATAATATTCAATGGTCTAAAGTCTACTTTGTTCTGACATTAATATGGCCTGCCCAGGTTTCTTTTTCCATGGTATTTCTTTTTCCACTTGGATACTTTTAACTTATCTGTTTTGAATTTAAAGTTGTTTCTTATAGGTAGAATATCATTGAGTTTTATGTTTTTATTCAACTTGACAATCTTTGCCTTTTAATTGGAGTGTTAAGATCCTTTCACTTAATGTAATTATCAGTATTTAAATTGGATTTAAATCTGGTTGGATTTAGATCTACTATATTGCTGTTTGTTTTATACTTGCTCCATCTGTTTTCAATTCCTTTTCTTTTTCTGTTTTCTATTATTTTGTATGATCCCATTTTAACTCCACTTTTGGTTTATTAAGTGAAACCACTTTGTTGTCGTTACTCTAGGATTTATAATATGCATCTTTAATTTAATACAGTCTACTTTAAATAATATTATATTATTCTGTGTATAACATAAGAACTTTATAATGATATATTCTCAATTCCTCCCTTCCATCCTTTGTACTGTAGTTGTTATACGTTTTGTTCCTACATATTTATGAACCCCACAATACATTATTATCATTTTTGCTTTAAGCAGTCAATTATCTTTTAAGGAAATTTTAAAATGAGGAAAATATTTTTATATGTGTTTACTAGTTTACCATTTCAATCTCTCCTCTCTCATTTGTGGAAGTCTGTATTTCCGTCTGGTATAATTTTCATTGTGTCTGAAGAACTTCTCTTAACATTTCTTGTATTATAGGTCTGCTATAGGTATACCTTGTAGTATAGGTATTTGGTATACTACCTTGTAGTATAGGTCTGCTGCAGTATACATCTGTTGAATTCTCAAAGCTTTTGTTTTACTGAAAGTTTATTTCATGTTCATCCTTGAAAGATTTTTTCACTTGGCAGATTTTCCCTAGAATTCTAGGTTAACAGTTGTTTTCTTTCTGTACTTTAAAGATGTCTTTCCATTGTCTTCTGGTCTCCATGGTTGCTGACAGCACATCTTCAATCATTCTTACCTTTGTTGCTCTGTAGCAGGGGTCAATACACTTTTTCTTAAAGGACCAGATAGTAAATAATTTAGGTTTGTGGGTCATCTGGTCTTCTTTACAACTACTGAACTTTGGTGTAGTGTGAAAGCAGCAATAGGCAATATGTAAATGAATGAGTGTGGCTGTGTTCTCATAAAACTTTATTTGTAAAATCATGTGACTGGCTTATCTGCTGTAGTTTGTTGAACTCTGCTCTGTAAGAACAAATCTCTTTTTATCTGACCTCTTTTAAGGTGTTCTCTCTATCACTGTTTTTCAGCATGTTGATTATGATGTTCCTTTGTGTGGCTTTCTCTATGTATCTTATGTTGGTGTTGAGCTTTGTGGATTTGGTGGTTTATAGTTTTTATGAAATCTGGAAAAAATTTCACTCATTGTTAGTTTTACATATTTTTGATAATGTTCAAATTTTCTATGTTCTTACTGATTTTTTTTTTTGTGGTACGCGGGCCTCTCACTGTTGTGGCCTCTCCCGTTGCAGAGCACAGGCTCTGGACACGCAGGCTCAGCGGCCATGGCTCACGGGCCTAGCCGCTCCACGGCATGTGGGATCTTCCCAGACTGGGGCATGAACCCGTGTCCCCTGCGTCGTCGGCAGGCAGACTCTCAACCACTGCGCCCACCAGGGAAGCCCCTTACTGATTTTTTTACTTATTAATTCTGAGAATGTGATCTTGCTTAATATTATGCCCACAATAGGCATATCTTAGGCTCTGTTTATTCTTTTCTCTTTCTGTCCTTCATTTTGAGTACTTCTGTTGCTATCTTAATAGTTCTCTGTTAATTCTTCTGTAGTGTCTAATCTACTGTTAATTTCATCCAGTGTATTTTTCATTTTATATATATTTTTCATGTCTAGAAATCCTATAATGGGTCTTATTTAAATATTCTATTTCTCTCCTCATATGTTCATGTTTTCCTTTACATCCCATTTATAATAGCTGTCCTAAGATCCCTGTCTACTAAATCCATCATCTTTTTCATTTATGTGTCTATTTCAATTGATTAATTTTTCTCCTGGCTTTAGCTGATATTTTCCTCCTTCCCATGTCTTTTTAAAAAATTGGATGCTAGCTATTTTAATTTTTTGTTGTTGTTGGCTGTTGCATTTTGGATTTTTGTTTTATTCATGTAGCGAGTGTTGGATTTTGTTCTAGGATCAGTTTGATTCCGCTAAGGATTGCTTTTAAGTTGTTTTAGGCAGGTCCAGAGTAGTCTTTTTTGGGGGGTTGGTGATAGCCCCACTATCTCTGATTTATTCTGATTTAGCCCCACTATAAGCTGGGACAGGGTGCTCTGCATATTATGAGTATTGGGAATTGTTTGGCCTGTTGCTTTTGGTGTTTTGTTTTGTTTTTCTGTACAGTCTTCTTGTTATACATGTACAGATTAGAACCCTGCCAAAGATTTAAGGAAATCTCTCTGCAGTTCTTTGGAGCTCTCTGTGGAGCCCGCTCTTCTGCAGTAGTCTACCCTGAAAATTCTAGCCAACAAAACCTCCCTGAATTCTAATTTGTGTCTCTTCAACTCTTCAATACTGCCTGGCTCCATTGGGGGTTCTGTCCTTGTGCTGCAGCTTGGAAATTGTCTCCAGGCAATAAGCTTGAGCAATTGAAGGACTCATCTTATTTGTTTCCATTCTTTCAAGGATCAGAAAACTGCTGCAAATTGTCCAGTATCTGAAAACCATTGTTTCTTACCTTTTGAATGACTATCTAGTTGTTCAGAAAGGCAGATGATTCCTATAGCATTTAATCCTACATAGGCAGAAGCAAAACTCTGATCACCTCTTAACAGACACAGATAGATACTATTGATAAATGAACCTTTATTATGTATTTGTGGGAACAGTGGGTTAATTCTCTTAGTTAAGAACTAAAAACTAGATTCATTTATTTCAAACTTCAAATTGTTTTACACATTTTTTAAAAAAATTTACACCTGTTCACTCAACATCCAGAATATTTATTTAGTTCAATAACACCTATTTTATATTTATTTATATATATATATTTTTTTGCGGTACACAGGCCTCTCACTGTTGTGGCCTCTCCCGCTGTGGAGCACAGGCTCCGGATGCACAGGCTCAGCGGCCGTGGCCCACGGGCCCAGCCGCTCTGCGGCATGTGGGATCCTCCCGGACCGGGGCACGAACCTGTGTCCCCTGCATCAGCAGGCGGACTCTCCCAACCAGCGCCACCAGGGAAGCCCCCACATTTTTAAATGAATATTTTTTTAACTTCTCACTAGGGAGTCTTGAAAGAGACTGTGTCATTATTTGATTAATGCAGTTCTTATTTTTGTCCTTAAGTCATAAAACCAAGATATAAATTGGTAATTAATATTTATATTTGAATATTTTACATTTCTTATTTTCAAGAAGAAAATAATATATAACTAAGACAAATTGATTATTGTATTCAAAACTTATGAGACCTTGATAAGGTTCAGAAATGGATAAGGTATCACAAACAGATCAAAATGTAGCAGAATCACACCTGTTAATTAACTATAGTGTAAGATATAAACCAAATATCATCAGTGCCCTGAGAAGGAGAAAGTAATTCTTACCGAAGTCTGAGAACAGGCTTCACCTGGAGGTGATATTTGAGCAAGGTCTTAGAGAATAAATAGGTATGGAAGAGTAGGAGGAATTAGTCTAGAATATTTCATTCTCTTTTATTTTTTTAAACATATAAAGTTAATATCCTAATAAGGTTTTCCACTCAAGGAACAGTTGTCAGATGTGATAAATAGTTTCATTTCAAGATTTGTTTGTTAATTAGTTTTCTATAGGTGTGTAACAAACAAATTTAGAAATTTAAAAGCATTTATTATCTCACAGTTTCCATGTCTCAGGAGTCCAGGCACAGCTTAGCTTAATCCTGGGCTCAGGGTCTAACAAGGCTTCAATCAAGGTGTTAACCAGGACTGCAGTCTCATCTGAGGCTCAGAATTTTCTTCCAAGTGTACTGATCATTGTCAGAATTCAGCTTCTCATGTCATAGAAGTGACTGTGAGGCAGGTCCTCAGCTCCTAGAGATTGCCTGCCATTCCCTGTCTGTGGTCCATTCTACAGCATGGCTGTGTGATTCTTAAAGACCAACAGTAGAGCATCTCAGCTACTTCTAATATATCTGTCTCTCCCTCTTTTTTAAAAATTTATTTATTTTTGGCTGCGTTGGGTCTTCATTGCTGCATGTGGGCTGTCTCTAGTTGCGGCGAGCGGGGGCTGCTCTTCATTGCCGTGCGCAGGCTTCTCATTGCGGTGGCTTCTCTTGTTGCGGACCACCGGCTGTAGGCGCCCGGGCTTCAGTAGTTGTGCCACGTGTGCTTAGTAGTTGTGGCTCGGGGGCTGCAGAGCGCAGGCTTAGCAGTTGTGGCGCACGGGCTTAGTTGCTCCACGGTACGTGGGATCTTCCCAGACCAGGCCTGAACCCTTCTCCCCTGCATTGGCAGGCAGATTCTTAATCACTGCATCACCAAGGAAGTCCCTATCTGCCTCTCTTGACTTATGTCTCTGATATCTAGACCCTCTTTTAAAGGGCTCACTTGATTGGGTCAGCCCCTTCCCCCAGGATAATCTCCTTTTAGATTAACTGAAAGTCACTGATTTAGGGACCTTAATAACATCTGCATAATCCCTTTGTCTTTGCTATATAATGTAACCTAGTCAAAGGAGTGATACCCCATCATATTCACAAGTCCTGTCCACGCTCAAAGGGAAGGAAGGATACAGGATATGTACACCAGGGAGAAGGAATCTTGGGGGCTGTCTTAGAATTCTGCTGACCACAGTTTGATTTATACTATTAGTATACTTTGAAGACTACAAGTTATATTTTATAGAAAGGATGTGGATATACTGGAAATACTAATAAACTACAACTGATTAAACAGTTGAAAACAAATAAATTATTTTCTAAAGTAATTGTCACCTCAGTAGATTGTTTTTTTTGTTCTTTCCTTAAATAATTTAACTGATCTGATATGCTCATTATATTTTAAGAAAAGAATCTCATTGAAACCTTGTAAAATTTCCATTTGCTTCCCAATAAACATGTACAATTTTTAAAATCCTCAGTTTTTTCTTTTTACATAATTTTAATACTTAGATCTATTCTCTGTTAATTATTTTGAAGTTCTATGGTAATGTTCTCCTAGCAACATGAAAGGGGAGACTGAACACTGTTCACAATTGGCAGTGTAGTGTTGCTAAGCTACCTGTCTTTTTAATTTGAAATATTAGGCATTTCAATAATAGGTAGCCCTTAAGCTTTTAAGTGTTTGCTCATGACACATTACAGTGTTTATGTATACTTTTCACCTCTGTATTATAGCTATTATTGTGAAAGTTTAAGAAAAAAAGAAGAGTATATTTAATAGCAGTCAGTAGAGTACCTTAACTACATAAAATTAGTCATTTTATGAGAAGCTCTAATATGGACACAAATGAAATTATAAGCTATACTTTAATATGAACTTACCTCAAATGCAGCTGTACTACAAAATGCAGTAATTATACCAATATTTCATTTGATTTTAAGTAAAATCATTGTAAAATACCTAAAATATTACCTATAGTTGTTTTAAAACTGGCAGTATTGTTATTCTCTAGGAATATCATTAAATACATACTGAAAAAGCATTTTATTATATTATGTTGCTGTCACGCTATTCACATTACTTTTTCTTAAAGTAGGATATCAAGTACTAAACGGTATCATTGCAGAACATCTCCTAATTTGTAAAAGATGACTATATGAAGATTCTTCTAGGTGGACTCTTTTAATAAAATTTTTCCTCTATATTCCCCTTACCCCATAAAAATTATTAAAGAAATACATGTCCATTGTAGAAAATATCTTCAAAAGTATAGATAAGTATAGAGAAGAGTTTGAAACTACCTCTAATCCTCCTTCCCCCAGAGAAACACTATTCAGACTTTAGCATATTTCCTTTCTTTGAATATTGCTATAGAAATAAAGATCATATTTCATACTCAATTTGCATCTTTTATTTTCTTATTACAGTGTAAGCATCTTTCCAAATCATTAAAATCGAAAACATTTTTGATGACTAATTATGTGGATGTACAGTATTTCTCATTATATAGTTTCCTGTTTTTATTATGTAAATAACAGTGATAAGAAAATCTTTGTGCAAAACCTTTGTCAGCATTTCTGAATTCCTTACTATAGATTCTAGCTAGGACTGTAACAGATTCTAGGAATGAAAAAATATGAACATTTTAAAGACTTCTGAACATGTAAATAGATTACTTTCCCTGAAGAGTTGACCATCCTTTATTAACATTTACTAGTTTAGTTTTTTTTTTTTTTTTTTTTTGCGGTACGCGGGCCTCTTACTGCTGTGGCCTCTCCCGTTGCGAAGCACAGGCTCCGGACACGCAGGCTCAGCAGCCATGGTTCACGGGCTCAGCCGCTCCGCGGCATGTGCGATCTTCCCAGACTGGGGCACGAACGCGTGTTCCCTGCATCGGTAGGCGGATTCTCAACCACAGCGCCACCAGGGAAGCCCATACTAGCTTCGTTTTAAAAAGAGTAAGAGGGCTTCTCTGGTGGCGCAGTGGTTGAGAGTCCGCCTGCTGATGCAGGGGGCATGGGTTTGTGCCTCGGTCCGGCAGGATGCCACATGCCGCGGAGCGGCTGGGCCCGTGTGAGCCATGGCCGCTGAACCTGCGCGTCTGGAGCCTGTGCTCTCCCGAAAGAGGAAGAAGTAGTTAATATATTACTTTTAACTTGTTTTTATGATCAAAAAATTGTATTTTTTCAAGTGTGTATTAGCCATCTGTAATTATTATTTTGTGAGAATTTCCATTTCCCTGTAACATTTGTTGATATATCCATGTGTCTTTTACTGATTTTGGGGAGATCTTCAAGTACTGAATTTATTCCCCTTTCTGTCATAGTTTCCCATGTATTTGCCTTTTAATTTGATTTATACACTTTGTAAAATACAGATCTTTCAAAAAGTTCTTTTAAAAATCTCTCTACCTTTTCTTTTTATTTCTATTTATTGCTTTTAGACTTATAAATCCCTTTACTGTGTAGATTCTCCTACATTTGATCTCCTTTTACCATATTCACCTGTGGGTGGTTGCTGGGTAAACTCCCAGAGGCATCGCATTGTCTCAAATCCCAGCATGCAACTGGACATTCACAGAGTGAACCTCCCGGCCCTGATGCTTGCTATTCCCAAACTGCATCGTTTCTTTCATCAGGGTTCCCTAAGCACCAGGGGGTTTGGCAGTGAACAAAGCAGATGCAGATCTCCTTCTGTCACCTTCCCCCTGCTAGCTAGGCTGGAGCATCACTCTTTTCCCACTGCCTGGCTTTTCTCATAACCGTGACTTTGCTCCATGTGCCACTGTTTGGGTGTTGTCTCCTCCTCTCCATCAACTCAGATATGACACCTTGTTCAAGGGCCAGCTCATCCAAGAAGTCCTTCCTGAGTAGCCAACCACCTGACAGTCCCTTAGCTTGCAGGCCCTTTGACTCATGTGTTCTGCTCTCCACAGTGAGCTCCTTTGTAACTGCTCTCCACTGGTACCATTAAAGTAGCTACCATTGTGATGGATCCCTGGGTGCCAGTTTACAAAAGTAATTAAAAATTTTTTTTTTACATCTAATATTTTTACATCTAATTCTTAACCATGTGAAGTGTATTTTGATTTATAGTGTTGGGTTAGAAACAAAACTGATTTTATTTTTAATGTTAATCCATTGTTAGAGCACCAGTAAGAATATTTCCTTGCCCATTGATTTGTGATAGTTCTTTTATAATATACCAAATTCGTGGATACTGGGCTGATTGCCTACTCTCTGTTCTGTTTCATTGATCTTTTCTATTTTGCATCAGAACAGCATTATAGATTAGCTTTATCATATCCTTTTTGATATTTGCGACTGTTTACCCCTCTATAGAGTAATACAGATTTTTACCATACATCTTGTGCTGTGGGTATTCCTGGATATTTTATGTTTTTTACTGCTATTGTGAATTGAATTTTTTTCTATTCTGTTTTCCGATTCTTTTTTTTTTTTTTTTTTTTTGGCGGTACGGGGGCCTCTCACTGTTGTGGCCTCTCCCGTTGCGGAGCACAGGCTCCGGACGTGCAGGCTAAGCAGTCATGGCTCACGGGCCCAGCCACTCTGCGGCACGTGGCATCCTCCCGGACTGGGGCATGAACCCGTGTCCCCTGCATCGGCAGGTGGACTCTCAACCACTGCGCCACCAGGGAAGCCCCCGATTCATTTTTACTGGCACATTGGAAGGGTATTTTTTTATATATTTGTCTTAAATCTGAACTCTTTATTCTCAATAATTCTGAGTTGATTTGTAGAGTTTGTTTGTATCTAATTATAAAATCTGCAAATATGAAAATTTACTTCTTCCATGAAGTTTTATCTGGATTGGCTGGAAATTACAGAGTGATATTAACTAATAATATTAATAGTGGGTATTTTTATCACAAAAAAAAAACAGTGGTCAACTTTCTATTGAAAATAAAATTATAGTTAAAAACAAATCATCTTTAGTTATCCTAGATTAGATTAATTGCTTTGCAAATTTACCATGTGTAAGATACATCAAGATTCTGGGAGATATTCATTTCTCTAGCAGAGGGTTGGGTTGGGGGGGCAACATCTGATTAATACTAATTGCTAACTAACTTCAAAAGGAAAGGAACTAGACTTGAGATAGAGATTTCAGGGACTTTCCTGGTGGTGCAGTGGTTAGGAATCCGCCTACCAATGCAGGGGACACGGGTTTGAGCCCTGAACTGGGAAGATGCCACGTGCTGCGGAGCAACTAAGCCCATGCGCCACAACTACTGAGCCCATGCTCCACAGCTACTGAAGCCTGCGCTCCTAGAGCCCGTGCTCCACAACAAGAGAAGCCACCGCAATGAGAAGCCTGCGCACCTCAAGGAAGAGTAGCCCCTGCTTGCTGCAACTAGAGAAAGCGTGCGCACAGCAATGAAGACCCAACGCAGCCAAAAATAGATTTAAAATAAATAAATAAAAGAGGGTTAAAATAAAAAGAGAGAGATTGTAGTTTGGAGGGGAAAGGCTAGAGAGAAGCGAGGTGAGTTAGCCTCTAGATTCCCCCACTTTATCTCCTCGGGAGCAATTCCTAGCATGGTGGCAAGTGGAGTCAGCCTCTTTCCAAGAAGACTATGAGAGAGCTAGAAGTGAGCATAACTGCAGCTCCCTTAAAGTGAGGGATGGGTAGCAAAGAACATTCACAAAACTTACCTCTAGAAGACACTATAGCATGACTTCTTCAAAGTCTGGCTATACATACTGTTCAGGTGTGACAGGTGTTTGTTGAAGTCATTACTTTGTGAAATTTAGCCCAGATGAGTGAATGGGGCTGGATTTCTTATTCTAGGAGGACCCAAGGGGATTATCTTGACAGACCTCCCTCACTTCAACAAAGTTCATGGTCAACAAGGAGTTGCTTAGCTGCCCTTCATACTGTTTTTATATATACCACTGTTACAGAAACCTGAAGCTACAAGTATGTAGGTGGAAACTTTATTTTCTTATGATAATAAAGGATCAGGGTTTTTCCTTCTATATTGATTGTCACCTCAGTGGATGTATTCCATAGCTTTTGATGGATAACAAACCACTCCAAAACTTAGTAGCTTAGAGCATCAACCATTTATGTGGCTCGTAATTCTGAAGGTTGGCAATTTAGGCTGAGTTTAGCTGGGCAATTCTATTCTTAGCTGGGCTCCCTCATGAGTCTGTGGTCAACCTTGGGTTGGTTAGGCAATTCTGCTTCTGGAAGTTGGCTAGTTGCTGACTGGAAGACTTGAGTTCTTCTCCATATGGTGTCTGTACCTCTAGAATCCTTGCCTAGGTTTTTTGTCATGGTGGTAGCAGAGGTCTAAGAGAGAGCAGAATCAGGCAAAGAAAGCCTCTTGAGGCTAGCGTTGGAATTAGGACACTGTTGCTTTTGTTCCATTCTGTTGGCCAAAAGAAGTCACAAGGCCAGCTGATTCACAGAGGAAGGACATAGAGTCAACCTCTTGATGAGAGCTGCCATAAAGCAACATATTCCAAAGGGTATGGACACAGGGAAGTATGGGGAATTGGGACCATTTTTTTTGCCATCAGTCTACCACAGTTTTTTTTTTTTTTTTTTTTTTTTTTTTTTTTTTTTGCGATACACGGGCCTGTCACTGTTGTGGCCTCTCCCGTTGCAGAGCACAGGCTCCGGACATGCAGGCGCAGCGGCCATGGCTCACAGGCCCAG
>NW_006786333.1:1697794-1809455 GCF_000442215.2 Lipotes vexillifer
CGAACCCGCATCCCCTGCATCGGCAGGCGGACTCTCAACCACTGCGCCACCAGGGAAGCCCTCTACCACAGTTTGGTGAATGAAGGACTCAGAGATGTGCTTTGGACACTATCTTTGTTGTCAATATAGATTTTAATTTTGCTGTTGCAAATTGTATCTGTGCCCTTTTTATCTCAACCTATTGTCCTTGTATCTTGTATTATTTTTCTCTTTATACTATTCATTTGGTTTTGGCTTCTTGTGCATTTTTATTCAAGTCCATGTCAAATAAAATTTTTTTAAAATTATCTTTTGGTTCTTTATTAAATCTATTCAGAGATATGTTCTCTCTGTCTTCAGGATATTTCTTCATGTGTGGGAGTATTTTTACTCATGGACCTCATCATGTTTTTTTTCTCTTTTTCTTAGAGTTCTGTTAGTATTTGCCAACAGAGCATGTGGACGTTTCTCTCTGTCTACTTTGATTTGAATGCCTTTTCAGATCCTCATCTGAAGAATAGTTGTTAGACATTCCCAAGTGACTGGCAACCAGTCATCAAATGTGGTTTTGCTAAACTAAACTAGGATCATCTGCTACCATGCTATGTATGCCTGGTTTTTGGACAGTTTAAAAAGGTGAAGTATGTGGAAAAACCATATTTCTTAACATATGTTTTAAAAGAATTTTTCCTGTATTTTCCCTTCTTTGCAGAGATTTTCATTTGGATATTGAGCCTTCTCAGATGCAGTAAACCATTCTTAGATGCAGTAAACCCTACCTTCTCACATGCTCCTTACTAGGAATTGTACTTAAATGGATGTATAAAGACGTTTGCCACTGGTCAGTTGGGAATGAGTTGCACTGCTCTGGCTGCCTCATAAAGCCATCCTCTACTACGGCAACACTGTTTCTCTTAAACAGCAGACAGAAAAAGGGAGAGAGCTAAAGTCCCTTTCTCAGCTGACAGAATTACTGTGTTTCACAGAGCAAAGCAATCCTTTAACCCTGTGTACTATTCAGAAAACTGGGCCGCCATTAATTTGTTTCTAGACCTGGTTTCTGGACTTACAGATAGTGAAATTGAGGGTTCTTATCAGAGGTTAAATTAATTTTGATAGAGTGAACTCTTGTCTCTTTCTGTGCCTTTTTCTGTGCCTTTCCTGAGAAGATGGCAGCAGCTGCACTGGCAGGTCTCTACATGGATGCCATGCTAAGCTAAGAGTCCAAACTGTATTTAATTAATAATTCATTTTCCATTTTTTGTTAATCAAATATATGTAATGAATATCCAATAAAAAATATAGCAACCACAAATAATAGTTTTTTAAAGGGTGAGATTTGCTACTTTTGTTAGCTTGTACAGTGTTGTAATGTGAATAAATACATCACTCCATAATAATTTTGGAGTAATAACATATATTTCCTAGTCCTCCATTATTGCTTTCAAAGTTTGCTGTTGGCAAACCACAGCTCTAGCACTTTGCTTTTCTCTCTTGTCCTCTCCTGGGCATCAGTGGTCTAAATGTTGGACATGTTTGGCTAAAGGATCAGGAAGCAATGCCTCCAGAATTCTCTGAAACAGTTTTTGGAATAACAGATCGAAATAGCTATCTTTGAAGAAATGATAGTTACTTCTAAAGGAGCTATAGTTGTCTTATCTCTGGCAACTATTTCTGGCTGCTAAGTTTAAGATGTAATGGTGTGAACTACCAGTGTTTGACTAGTAGAAAATAAACAGGACAAAAACTGAGCAATAGTTAATCATGTTTAGTTCACTCACTTGTTTTTTCATGTCACATGCTTATGATACTTACATTACCTATCTTTAATATAACTTTGTTTTATATTAATTATTATAGATTTTCCACTGGAATTAAGATTTTTCACAATGTTGCACAACGTTCCAAGAGCTTACAAACCATCTGAAATGGTTTGAGAACCACTGAGCTTATCATCTTGTAAGATACTAGAGGGAAGGTACTTTTGTCATCATTGTCATCACACATGATCAGAAGCCATTGTAGACTTGAGTAGAAAGTAACATGAGGAAACATTGGGATTAATCTTTGGGGTGTTTGGGGAGTTTTCTGGAATGAGTGGTGGAGGATGAGTGTAGACATGGCAGTGAGAGTGGAATGTAACCACTGTAAACAACATTGTCAGTTCAGTTCCTATTAAGCATTTGATTAAAAACTCCTAAAACTCTAGCATTATTGATCCAGATGAAAATATTAAGGTGGATTTCTCTTCTGTTAGTTTGATAAGTTAATTTTGAATTGATGAAAGTTATACAAATTAAAATTTTAAAAATCATATTTTTTTTCAAACATTCTTCCTCATAACTGGCAAACACAAATGAAAGTCATCTAAAAAGTACTTTGAGTTTCATATTATCACTTTTCTAGGTAGGAACGTGTAATTATAGGATACGTTTTCAAAACTACATCATTGCAGTAACTATGCATTTATTCATTCCTAGGAGGTATGTGTTACTATGCCCTAATTTTACAGATTCAGAAATTCAGTGTGGAGTAGTGGCTTGGCAGGCTTTAAGCATTAAAACTAAACTTTGAATCCAAGGCAGCTGATGCTAAATCCCATGCTCTTTGAACCACACCACAACATGCCTTGGTTTGTAAATTATTTACTTAATTTCTTAAATAATAAAAGTAATATGCCTAAGGCAAACAATACATAAATGCATACATTATGTATGGCAAATATATATTATACAGATATATATTTGTATTTTGGAAATATGTGTCTAGCAGCGCTATGGTTGACAGATGGAAAAGAGGGAAGCTTGGAGGAAGAGAAACTAGTTAGGAAACTATTTCAGTAATCCTGACAAGAAATGATAACAGCCTCCCTCCCTCCTTCCTTCCTTTCCCTGTGATGATTTGAGGATTGAGTGAAGAGCATTAGGTGTCCTGCTTATGTAGGGGAAAAACCAAAGTATAAGATGTGGAAACCTCTAAGAGATTTATGAGCCTTTCTGGGATCTAGTTTACATGGTGACTAAAGCAAATTTCAGATTACAGTTTCTTTTCACTTTAGTCTATTCTAAAATAGGATTCTTATAACTGTCCTTACAATCTTGGCTAGTAATTCAGGAAGTAGAACTCATAAAGAGATCGTAGTCACAGACCTTCAGTTTCAGGGTCATAATGTAGCTGTTGAAATGACAACTAAATGGGGAAGACTGGTCTGCCTTTCTTTGCTGGCCAAAGAAACACACAAGACACTTGGCTGGATGTTGAAGGGTAAGGAATGGAGAAGGGCATGTAAAATGGACTCAGCCAGACCTTGTCCCTGGAAGTTTGCAGGGAGATAAATGATAAAGATAACTATAATAGTAGATAGGAGTAAAAATAGAAGGGGCTCCAGATTCAAAGAAAAGAATTTATCATCCAGGAAAATCTGGAGGAGTTGGCATTTGAGTTAGTGAGCTTTGAATAGGAAGAATAGAATAAGGAGCATATTACTCCTCAAGGGAGTAATATGACCAAACTCACTGGCCCCCCAAATATTTGTTGAATATCTGAATATTTACTCGATATAATGTAGTGTCTCCTATATGCCAGGCACTGTGGCAGGTAGGTGCTAGGACTATAACAAGATGACCGTCATAGACAGTCATCCTCTAATAGGGGAGACAAGTAAAACAAACTAATGACTATATAAATTCAAAGTGAAAAAGGACTGTTAGGCTACTGAATAACTTGGGTGAAAAGACATGTTGGATAGGGTAGTCAAGGAAGGCCTCTTTGAGGGCCTTCCCTCAAAAGATCCCTCAAAAGATAGGGCCTTCCCTATCTAAAGATCATTTGAAACTGATCTTTGTAAGAACCACTTTGAGATATTTACCCTGTTTCAAGTCTTTACCATTGTTGCTTTCCAAATACAGTCCTCCAGGACTGGTTCCAGGACCCCTGCAGATACCAAAGTCCGTGGATGCTCAAGTCCCTTATATAAAATGGTGTAGTGTTCACATATAACCTAAGACATCCTCCCTAGACACTTTGAATCATCTCTAGATTACTTATAATACCTAATACAATGTAAGTGCTATGTAAATAGTTGTAAATATAATGTAAATCCTGTGTAAATAGTTTCTGGTGTGTGTGAAATTTAAAATTGCTTTTTGGAACTTTCTGGAATTTTTTCCCCCAATATTTTCATTCCATATTTGGTTGAATCTGTGTGTGGAACCTGCAGATAGGGAAGGCTGACAGTACATTTAATTTGTCTAAATTACTCTGCCTGAAAGTACAACCTGTGAATTTCCTATTTTCCACCAGTATTTATTTTATCTTTATTTATTTATTTATTTGTTGACTTATTTACCTGTTGTTAAATTTATAATGTCATCCTTGTTTTGCAGAAACCAAAGCTGAAAGATTGGCATCCTCCTGGGGGTTTTATTCTGGGATTGTGGGCACTCATTATCATGGTTTTCTTCAAAACTTATGGAATCAAGCATATGAAGTTCATTTTCTAGATGCAATGATGTATGAAGAACACTACATGGAAGACTACAACCTTGGATAAAAGTTCATGTCAATATATATATATATTTTTAACATCTTTATTGGAGTATAATTGCTTTATAATGGTGTGTTAGTTTCTGCTTTATAGCAAAGTGAACCAGTTATACATATACATATGTTCCCATATCTCTTCCCTCTTGTGTCTCCCTCCCACCCTCCCTATCCCACCCCTCCAGGCGGTCACAAAGCACCAAGCTGATATCCCTGTGCTATGCGGCATGTCAATATATTTTTAAAAATACATCGCTCTTGTGTGATTTGGCAGAAAGTATAAGGAAGCTAAATTTGAAAGAACTATTGGTTTTATAACTCAAAAATAATTGTTAATGCAAGTGCTAAATGTGCTAAATATATTTGTTTTTCATTTTGTATTATTAAAATATTGGGACAAAGAGATCAGAATATACTCACTGACTCTTTTTGAAAATAAGAACTTCCCCTTGTTTTATCCCCTTTTCATTTGGAAAAGAAAAAAATGTGAAAACATTAAATTCTCACTAGCAAGGGTAACTTTTGTTAGTATTTTTGTATATGTTCTCCCAGTCTTTTTCATACTTTTGTTCTAAAATAGAGAGCATATAGAACATACCATTTTATAACCTTACTTGTCATTTTGCAGTATGTTGTCAACCCCTTCCCTCTCCTTGGATATTCTTCAAGAACACGTGAATGGCTGCACACTATCCATTTTATGAATATACAGTAATTTATTTAATATTCTTCTATAATTAGACCACTTATTTTGTTCCCCAAATTTTCTTTTGGTTCATTCTTTAATGTGTTAATATTTTGTCAGCTATTCTTGGAATTCTGCAGCTAAAATGATAAGTAGATATGAATAATCAGTTTCTTAATCTGTGGTACTGACAGTCTCCAGGACCTTATTTACTGTCAGTTTATCTGGAAAATTTAAGATCTTGGGGAATTTCACATACTGATTGCTCAAGAGAAACAAACCTAATCATTTTTCATTTCTAAGCATTCTGTGATCCTCTAGAAATGATCACCTCCTCTTCTGTTTCCACGCTGAAAGAGATGTTGTTTCATTCTGTTTAAGGTAAACCTTGCCCACTGGCTGGATCTACACTTTTTGTGGGACAATCCCATAAAACGGATGGACTGTAGGAAAAATTCATGCTTGTGGCCCTGTCTTCGTGTCTGACTGATGTATCACATAAGGCAGTAAGCTCTTTTCCGGTCTCTGACAAGATGCAAGAGCTTATATCCCCATCACTGATTTTTTTCATCTTGCCAGCCATCTTCATATCTATCTTGTAACTGGAAATGGTATTGAGATTGTGCTTTGCTATCAGCCCCAGATATTGTTTTTTCACATATAAGCGGTAAAAAAAAGTGAAAGTTGAGTATTCATGTCCCATGGGATACTTTTTTGTATTTTATCTGTTTTATCCAGGAACTTCGTGTTAATCTTTATTCACTATGAAGATATGTTTTGTAACTGTAGGAAACATTCAGAAGACAACCCTTCCTCTACAATAAAACCTCTTAAAATTAATAGTCCTTAGACTCTGTTTTCCTTTTAGCACTTAAAATATTACCCTTTAATTATATGCAAAATGGTCATGCTTTTCACAGGCAAAGGATTAACTGTGTTATCTCTCAGATTAGAACAAATGACATTGAGGCTTTTTGCCAGCTCTGAATCTTCATTTTAATTGATCTTTTTATTGCTGCACTAGATAAAAGAAGAAGGACAATTTTTATCTGATTATATGGAGAAGCAGCTTTTTGTACATAGAAAGGGGGAAAAACAAACTTAAATTCGAATAGCTGGATTGTAGTAGTGCTAAGAGACAAAAAACGGTTGACCATGTAAACACTTACATAAGGTCATGGACACTGGTGGCCGGGAGCTACTTAGAGTAGTAAAGGAAATATGATTGTTCTTGAGCCAAAGTCATTTAGTTTGAGTATAATGAAACATACCCTGATGGTAAAGACTACTGGAAAGTAAAAGGATTCCTCTTCAGAGATTGTAGAAGGTGCCCTTCTTAGTTGAAACCAAACTGGGAAAAGTAATACTGGGTATAATATACAGTATTAATTTTATTCCAGACAAATTTCATAGGGCAATTATTTCTTTCTGTTTCATTATTGGATTTTCAGATAGTTAAAGCAAAAAGCTTGAAATATGTTAAAGGTTTAGCTCATAACCATAATCTTTTTACATAAAGTATATTCTGCCTTCAGTAATAAGTAAATCCTCTGCATATGTTAAGTGGGTAATATCATAAGTGTAATTAAATGGCCCAGATTTTAAATGATAACATAAAAGCACATCCTAAATATATTTTCCTTGAGTCACAAAGAGCTGAACAACTGAAAGGTGTTTTCCTTTTGCCTTTCTCACAGTGTTATCGTGAGGATCAGATGAGCTAATGATATGACTACACACTTTGGAAATTGTGACTATTTGGTGGTGTTATTTTTCTTTTTTCTGCCTAGGAAGATACCAATGGGGAAGTTAATGGTGCCAGGGTTCCACTTATTTACCTTTCTAAGCTACTCAGTGTGATTCCCATTCTCTTCGGTGTTCTTTTTCTCCTCCCCTGCAGTGTCTTCTGTATTCCTTGTCCCTTCAGGGAGACAAGGAATATAGATAAATGGATCCCAGCAGACATGTCCTGACCTTTTGAGGGAGGGACAGGGCATAATGATGCCGTTCCGCAAAGGCAGCCTGCCTGAGAAAAAGAAACCAAATTATGTGGATTTTAAAATTATGAAAGATATTCATTTACAGTTTATGAAAGGGAAATGTAGTTTGGAAGCAAAGCTGATTAAATTGGATCAAGAAAAATTGGAATTAAATACAAAAAATAATGTATGCATTTATGGTTTCAATTTTTATATATCCTCAGCTAGTTGAAAATGATGATTCCCACAACAAGCGTAACTCAGCTTGTTTCTGCTTACTGAGTATTTTCTACTATGGTATATGTTGATAACATTTCTTCCCTTATGTATGTTGTACAGCAGAGTTACAGTTACTGTGGGAATCATAATTTGAAATTTTGACTTATGTGTTTCTGGAATGTTTACAATAAATGTTGCATTAACATAGAACTTCTTTTCATTGATTTTACCAAAATTAAATTCATCTATAGCAGATATACTGTTTTAACTTATGAAAGAAACATTTTATAAATATACCACAAGGTATGGCTGTAAAATGAGATCAGTCTCCATTTCACTTTATGGAATCAGCCCCATTACTTCACTGTCACATTTCCTGCCTGAGTGCATTTACCTGCTCATGTACCTGATGCGTAAATATGAAAGTCTTTCAGTTCATGGACAATACACCTTAGTGATAACCGGTCTTTTTCCTTTTAGTGCAAAATTTTACTGTTTTGGAAATGTGCTATGAAATATTTGTTATAATTTAACTGAGTAGACCTTTGAATAACGGGATTGATATAGATGAAGGTGTGACCAAGAAACTCATTATTAAAAATTCGTTTACTCCACACTTGGAAAGGTGGTCACTGTCATTCTTGTTTCACTTGGGCTGCTTCCAGCTTCAGAGACTTGAGAGGACTTTCAGATGTGCCCCATGTATATACCCAGAGTTTACCGGGCTCATATGATATGACCCTCTTCTCATGATGGAAGTACCAGCTCTGATTGTGCTAGAATCTCAGGGACAGCTGGCAGTAGCAATGTAGGTCACTTTCTTCAGGGTCATTAAATAAGGTCATAAAGGTAAAGCACATCATACAATACCTGCACATGGGAGAGGTTCAACCTTTTGTTCTTTGCTGGGCAGGGCTCTACCTAGCTCTTGTTTTTAACCTCCACTCAGGTTACTCTTTAAAGAACCATTAGCCTTGGTGCTCCTGGGCTGTCCTGTCCCCTTTGGTTTTCAGCAGTTGTCATTTTGAGGCAAGAGTTTCTTTTCACTTTCAACGCTGTCCAACAGTTTGAATCCACAGGTTCTCTTGCCTCTCTTTTCGGTTTTTCCATTTTAGATAGGCTGAGGCTTTTCTCCATCTTCCCTCAGCCTTAGGTTTTTATTATCTTCTCTCTATGGCTTATCCACTCTCTTGGAGACAAATATAGCATGATTATTGGACAGTCTAGCCTCACCCCAGGCCCCAGATGTCTGGATAATTACCCTGTCTGAATTTCTCTTTATTCCTCTGGCACACTGGTTACTGCATTTCCAGGAGAAGACCTCCTCCTCTCCCCCAACCATGTTAGTCAGAACTTTTAAAGTTTCAAATGATAGAAAACCAACTAGAAAAAATTTAGGCCAGAAAAGGAATTTGCTGGAGAATATTAGGATATCTTACAAACTTGCGGGAAGGGGGTCTGGTGTGAGCCTCACCAGGGACTGGCATGGCACCTGGATATTCTTCTCTGCACGTCTCCTTTTGGCTTTCTTACTGGCTTTCTCACGTGACTGGTGACTCCAGAGCCTGATATCCTGTGCTTCATCACAAGAGAGAGAAAATTTACTTTCTTCCTTTATTTCCAGTTCTGAAAGTCTTGGGGAAGAACTGATTAACCTTGTTGGCATCAAGGGTTCATCTGGCCAGAGAGTCAAGCTCCTATAAGCACATAAGGACCTCTGGTGGCAAACTCCTGTCTAGTAGGGTCCCTCCCAGAGAAGGGAGAGATCACAGGAGCCAGGCAGTCACCCTTACTACTATTTTCTACTAACTTGCTATTCAATGGGTGGTCTGTGGGGCTGCAGCCTCACCCTGGAGCTCGCTAGAAATGCAGAATGTCAGGCCCCACCCTAGACCTACTGAACCAGAATCTGCATTGTACAATATCCCCAGGTAATTCACACGCACATAAAAGTAGGAGAGGCACTGATCTACACCTTCTGCTAACTAGCTCAATTTTATCTCTTAAAAAGGAGGTTGTAAAAGATTGCAAATACTCACTTGTAAAACCAACAGCCATGGGTAGCATATTTTATGGGTTAATTGACTCTTTAGCATTATTCTTTTTCTTAACTTTTTATTTTATATTGGAGTATAGTTGATTAACAATGTTCTGTTAGTTTCAGGTGTACAGCAAAGTGATTCAGTTATACATATACACGTATCTATTCTTTTTCAAATTCTCCCATTTAGGTTGTTACATAATATTGAGCAGATTTCCCTGTGCTATACACTAGGTCCTTGTTTGTTATCCACTCTTTAGCATTATTCTTGACTCTATTAGACCTTTTAAGGCTGTAGACCACTCTCATTCTCATTTTTTTTTTCCTTCTGAGGCTTTTTCAAAATGTTGAATGCTTAAATGGGCATCTAATTAGCACTTACTGTATGTATATGTAGTGTCTGCAGTTTCTTTGACACGACTGTCATCAGGAGTGTGAGTCTAAATTCCCCTTCCCTGAATATAGGCTGGCCTTAGTGACTTAATTCTAATAAATAGAATGTGGCAGAATAACACTGCGTGACTTCAAGGCTAGGCCATAAAAGGTGATACAGCATCTGCCTGGCTCTCTTTCTCAGGATACTTCTCTTGGAACCCAGCCACTGTGCCCTGAGGAAACCCAAGCCACTTGGAGAAGCCAGGCATGTTTATTTTGTCTATTAGCCAATAGCCAACATCAACTTCCAGACACGTGGGGGAGAGAGCCTCCAGATGTTTCCTGATGGCAACCGCGGGAGAGACCCGCAAGTGAGAGCCACCCAGTTCTGGTTCACTCCCAGAACCGTGAGAGATAATAATGTGAAAAAAATTGGTATTTTTACCTCAGTATGTTCAGGATGGTTTGTTGTACAGGGATAGTTACTGAAACACTGTGTTAATACCTACCCACTTTAGTAGATGCTAGGAGAGATTACAAAGAAACAGAATTCTTTTTTCAAGAATTACAAATCAATTCTTGAAACACATGTGAAAGGATGAAATAACTGTATAGCAGAAAATGACAAGTGCCATGTAAGAGCTATAGAATAGGGGGTTTAAAAAGAAACTTCTAACTTTAATTGCTAAAGAGATGCATTGTTCATATTGTATTTATTCTCAGGGGAACAGAGAAGACTTCAAGAAGGAAATGAAATTTGAGCAATCAGATTAGATTTCTCTTGTTTTCCCTCTCCTTTTCCCATTATTGCTCTTTCGGAATTGTAATTTTTCTTCAGTCCTGTTCCACCAACTCAGACTTTCCTATCGTCAGAAGATTTTGCTTTGTAATCTGAAAATTAAAATGGGGGAAGTGAACTAGCTCAACTTCCTTCTCTACCTCTACAAATTCGGCTCTCTTTCCCCCCCCTCCCATTCCTACCCCAACCCCTTTGGTCTTAGAGGTTGAGTTATTGACCCCATCCTTCTGGGATAGTGCTTACTCATAAACTCACCTTTCTTCTTGCCCTGCAACCTCCCTTTGCATAGAAATGCTTGCCCTTACATTTTGTAAGATGTTCAAGCTTTCTCATCTGAAAGACTCCTCAAAATTCTATGTCCCCCATTTTTTCTTTTATTTTTTGCTGTACGCGGGCCTCATTGTTGTGGCCTCTCCCGTTGTGGCGCCCAGGCTCCGGACGCGCAGGCTCAGCAGCCATGGCTCACGGGCCCAGCCGCTCTGCGGCATGTGGGATCTTCCTGGACCGGGGCACAAATCCGCATCCCCTGCATCAGCAGGCGGACTCTCAACCACTGCGCCACCAGGGAAGCCCTGTGTCCCCCTTTAAATGCTAATATAGAAATGCTATATAGAGCTCTTTTCTACTTCATTCTGTAGCTTATTATTTTGAATGAATGAGTGACATTCTCTAACTTGGCTTCCTTGCCTTGTATTCATTTGTGAACCTTTCTGTGAATCTATCTTCTGCTCCCACCACTTGCCTGAAACTATTTTCTTACTGATATCAATGATCTATTTGCAAAATCAGTTGGAATTTTACTGCCTATATCTTTTTTTTTAAATCTCTCCTTAATATGTAAAAATTGTTGATTACTCCCGGTTTTAGAAACATTTTCTCCTCTGCCTTCTCCCCAGGTTTTCTTCACTTGGCCTCTCCTCTTCAGTCTCCAACAAGTGCTTCTCTTTGGCAGCGCACCCCAGATGTTCTGCAGAGTTCTGTCCTCTCACTCTTCAAATTTAACACTGCCCCTGAATCTTTTCATCCCCGCCTGTGGTTTCTGCTATTACCTCTACAGCACTGGGCAGCCAAATTTGTATATCCCAGGATCTCTCTTGAGTTCCAGAAGCACCCCCTTCTACCTGAAAACACAGGAATCTCAAACTTAGTGTACCCCAAACTGAACTTACCATATTTCATCATCACCTCATTGCCCGGCTCTTCCTTTTCCATTTTCTTTTTCTTATTTTATATTCTGAATCTTCTCTAGATGGGCACAGATAGTGAAGACATCTGTGGCCCATGTAAATGTTCACCACAGCATTTACTACACACGAGTAAATGGAGTAATAATCAGGTGGGTGAAATGACATGCTCTGTGGGTGTCAGTTAGCCTCTTTTGCCAGACATTCCAGTGCTTGCCAGTGGGCCCATGAAGAAAAGTCGCTGTATGGGATGGAGACTATGCAGGGGCTCAGCAGGCTGGATTTCTCCTTACCAAGGCTGATCTGGCTAATGCCTCAGCTGACAACCTAATCTACCAGTAGCAGAAACCTTCATTAAAACTCAGCCAGTAACCAGGTTGATGCCTCCATTCCCCAGGAGGGGGCCAGTCGGCTGACTGGTAGTAGGTTGATTATATTGACCATCATAGAGTGGACAGAAATTCATTTGCACTGCAATAGATGCATCTTCTGAGTATGGATTTGCATTTCCTGCTCTTAAAGCTTTCACCAGCGTCAGCCATCTATGAACTCACAGAAATCCTTATCCACCCTCATGGCATTCTGCACAGTATTGAGTCAGATCAAGGAACTCATTTCACAGCAGCTAAGTGTGGCAGCGAGCTTATGCCCATGAAATTAGTCAAACTTACCACATACCCCATAGGACACAACAGTCTGAAAAGAGGGAATGCTATAGACTTTAAATCAGGTACCATTGCATGGCATTATTTCCCCCGTAGCCAGAAACTGGGAACAAGAGTGGAAATGTGAGCAACTCCTCACGATTACACCTAACAGTACATTTCCAGAACCTTTGCTTCCTGTCCTGGCAACTTTGAGCTTTGCTAGTATGGTGGTCTTAGGTGCAAAGAGAAGAATACTTTCCTCAAGGGATATAACAGTGGTTCTATTGAATTTGAAGAGAGGATTGCCACCTGGCCATTTGGTGGGGCTCTTTATATCACTGAACCAACATGCCAAAAATAAGGAGTTACTCTACTGGCTGGAGTGATTGATCCCAGTTACCAAAGGGAAGTTGAGTAGCTGCTACACTGAAGGCAAGAACAACTATGTGGCAAGAGGATTTTCTAGGGTGCCTTTTACTAGTTCCATGGCCAATAGCAAAGGTTAATGGAAACCCAAAACAATCATAAAAAGGCAGGATGATTGAGGACTCACTCTTCTGAATGAAGGTTTGGGTCACTCCACCAGATAATGAACTGACCATCTCAGCTTCTGGCCGAGAGCAAGGGAAGTACGCAATAGGTAGGGGAAGGTAGGAAGCCATAGGTATCAACTATGGCCCATGGCCAACTGCTGAAATGTAGTAGTTTTGTGTATTTTCTCTTTGCCTGTTACATGTTTGTGTGTGTATGCTATTTCTCTCTCTTCTCTCTCTTTTCCCCCACTTTTGTGCACGTTGGAGGGGCTTAACCTTACAATATAATCTTTAGGTAAGAAAATATTCAATGGGACCGTGATGGAATTTGAGGAGTAATTAATGTAGCCAGAAGTGCACACAGCAACAGCTGGGGCTGTGTATCTCCTTATTTTGGTGAAGGGTGAGAATTTCTTCACTTGTAAGAAGAATAACAACATCCTGTTAGATGGAAATATAGAGTTGTGTCGTTGTACAGAGCTCACGTGTGTGGAAGAGTGAATGCAGGAGCTGACCAGGCAAAGGACTGTACTGTTCTAATTAACAATTCATTGTCTCAGCTGAACCCTTTAAGACTAATTTCCCCATTATAGTGAACACGATGCTAAGTTTTGTCAGTAGAGGGTGCTGGGGAGGCATGGCAAGAAGAAGGAGCTTCTCTTCCTGTTCCTGGTGTAATCCTCCCATAGGTCTCCTGCAGTGTGTGTGCGCGTGCGTGCGTGCACTTGCGCGCGCGCATTCACCAGCACACATGTGTTTCCTGCAGTGCCCAGTGGTTGACAGCACAGAGCACCTTCCTGTGGGCCGCTTCATAGCAGAGGGTAGCCAGCAAAGCACCTCCGCATGAGTTGCTGCCCCAGGCAAGCTGCCTCTAGCTGCTTTGCAGTGGGGCACCTATGGGGGGCACCTTCCCACAGTGTACCTCCTTGGGCATCTCCATCATGGGTGCTGCTGGCAAGGGCACCGCCTCTGGACAACTTTCCCCACACCCTTTGAGGGGAGTTTTCAGTAAATTCGAAGGTGTGGCTCCTCTGTGAGGATAGCTTTCCCTAGCAGTCCAGAGAGCAGCTTTCCAGCAAGTTCCACTGAGACAACACCTCAGTGAACGTCTCCACCATCCAATGAGCCCTGCTGCACCCTCTCCAACAATGTCTGGATCTCAGTCCTGGGAGGGGTGGCTTCTCCCTTGGGTCCTCTGCCTCAGCCTGAGGTGTGGTGGCCGCTCCTGATACCAGCCATTCCTCTATTCTTTAGAGTTCTCTTTCTCTCTCACTAGCAAATTCCCCCTTGCTCAAATGCCTTGATCAAATTACTATGTGATTCCTGTCTTCTGATTGCACTTTGACTGATATACCTCCTCACAGAAAGCAGATGGCACTAAATGGTGAAATTCTTGGCCACAGTCATTCAAATTGTTCAGATTATGCCTCTGTGTTCAAGGGAAAGTCCTCCTCCCTCCCAGAGAGATGGACAAAGGATTGGAGCCCCTTCTTACACCTCCCCCTAAATCTGAACTTCCACTGAGGGTTAACAGATGGAAGGAATAACTCCTTCTGACAGTCTGGCAGCCAGATCTGGCCCAGGAGATGCACAGTCCTATCAGACACGTGGAAGCCATTCAGCGAGGGTCTCGTTGACTTTGTTTTAAAAACTCTGGATTCTTCTGGCTCTAGGCAGCTTCTCCTTGCCCCTTGTAATGAGTACAGGAAATGAAAAGATTCAGGCAACAGGATTTCTTGTAACCCTGCCAGGAAAGGAGATGGATCAAAAGAGAATAAAGCATGTTAGAGGCAGACTGCTGTAGGAAATATTCTTGTTTAGTTATTAAAGTGCTCACAGATTAATAAGGCTGAATAGCACAGTGGTTAAGAGTCAGCTTTGCATTTCTGTCGCTTGTCAGCCTGATAAATGCACATTATACAAGGAACAGAATAATTAAAATTACAAATAAGGAAATACACTTATAAATCAATAAAACCAAAGGGGAAAAATTGAGGCTGAAATATGAGAAACCAAATAAAAGGAATAAACATTATACATTAAACAGGTTAAAACACAATACCAGAAGCTCAGAAATTACAAAGTCTAACTAGGGAAAATGAAATAAAAATTAAAATTTTAGACGTTAAAATCAGAACCTTAGAATTTCAAGGATATAGTTGTGAATAAAGTTAAAATAGAAAAAGGATGGGAACATATGTATATGTATAACTGATTCACTTTGTTATAAAGCAGAAACTAACACACTATTGTAAAGCAATTATACCGCAATAAAGATGTTAAAAAAAAAAAAAAAGAAAAAGGAAACATGTTTTAAAGTGAAAACAATGGAGGGGAGAATTAAATGGAATATAAAGAGTAAGCCAGGTAGCTGAAACAATTTATTTTAAAAGATTAAAATAAAGCTAAAACTAGTCAAAGGAATATAACATTCTCTAAGTGCTAAGTATTTAGAGAACAAAACAAACTGAAAATAAATATAGAAGACAAGAGATGAACAATTTAGAACATGAGAAGAGCAAACTTTTTTTTAAAAAGCAAATTACCTGCTTTTAAGAGACACCTGGCTTTTGTTATTGTTATTTTGCAGATACTCAAGCAGCCACAAAATCCAGTAGATTGTGTCTGTAACTTTGATTCCCAAGGTCAGGTTCTTTGTAGAGCACCCCTTGGGGTTCCTTTAGACTGAAAGCTAAAGGTAGCAAGCAGTTCAGAAGGTTGAGCCTTTCTCCAAGGCTCCTGGCTCCTGTCTACATGGCTTTTAATTGAGTCCCTTGAAGAGTTGGGCATGGAAACAGGTTAAAAGATATACACCCCTGGCTTGGGCAGCCCTGTTGTCGGTTTGGCTCTCTGAGCTGTTGCCTCGAAGCCAAGCAATCATTCAACAAATATATTTCCCACCTACACAGCTCTCAGCGCTGAGGTAATCATGGACCCTCCTTTCTTCCCTTAACATTGCTGGCTGCAATTGTACTGTTTTGTAGTATTTCTGGCCTCAGTTAGAAAGCAAATCAGTGGATTTCAAACTTTTGGGCTACCACCCACAGTAAGAATACATTTCATATTGTGACTACGCATGTATGTGTTTATATGACTAAAAAGTTTTACAGAATATGTACCCTCTCTAATGTCATACACTATTATCTTTATTTTTTTGTATTCTGTATTACAGAATTGTCTCAGCTGGGAGCCAGATCAATGGTTTTCAAAAATATTTTGCTTCTATCTGCACTAAGAAAGAGATTTCACACTGTGATCTGATGCACATACATGTGTGTGCATCTATATAACTGAAAGAAAAGTTTTACAAAACGATACTGACTCTTTCTTCATATAAAGCACCTATTAATTTCCTATTCTGTGATGGCTTATGAGCAATATATGGCTATATTTGCATCTCCAAGCTTCCTGCCGAGCAGACTCAATGAGAGTATGGAGAACCCCAGCCAAGATAATGCCCCACAGGGTGGTAGAATTATTACAAACATCCTGGCACTGGCAATGCACTTTACTGCTCCCTGGTGCCAATCTAATCTTTACATTGTGTGAATGACATAGCCTCAGTCTTGAAGCCTGTCTAGTAAGTTAGAAATGTCTTTATTCTGTCTCGTTTATTTACAGTTGGGGATGGGGAGCCAGGTGAAGAGAGCTCCAGGAGAGCTTCTAGAAGGTATCGTGAATTGAGAGCATAGGTCGAATACAAACTTTTTGAAAAGGACAAAAAATCCAACAGAAATATGCTAAAATAGAAAATAGAATTTATCAATATTTACATAACAATGTCCAGGAGAGATTTGTCTTCAGGCTCAGCTTGATCCAGCACTCAATGACATTCTAAGATCTATCACTCATATCTGTTTCCCCCGTGATGGCTTCACTCCCAAGGTGATTCTTCTTGTGATAGCAAACATGGCCTTATCAGTCTCAGACTCTAAAGCATTATGAGCTGGGGGGGAGAGTTGTATCCCTGCATAGGGTCATGTTCCCATCCCTGAACCAATTCTTGTGTCTGAGGGACAGGATACGCCAGTAGGTTTAAGCCAGTCAGGGCCTACCCCTGGAGCTGTGTATAGAGCTAACCAGATGGTTAATGGTGGAGAGATTGACTTTCCAAAGAAAATACAGGGAACCTTTGCCGAAAGGTAGGGAAATGGAAGCTGGGCTGCCAATGGTAGGTGCTTACTCCATGGAGCCTTTGAAGGCAGTGTGGAAACAGGGAAAAGAGTTGTGGTGAGGAAGGCTTGTCAACAGATGGGGGCACAGGGGAAGGGTCAGCACTCGAGGTGCAAGGAGCAGCCTGGGCGAAGCCTGCAGCCACCGTAAGTCACCTGAGGTGGCTGGAGCTTCAGGACACACGTGAAGGAGCTGTGAGGGAGGACACTAGAGCTCAAAAGGCAGGCGGTGGGTTCTGAATCCAGGCTACGGAATGAGGATTCAATGTGGCAGCTAGTCAGGATTCAGAAGAAGGTTCTGAGCGAGATGAGTACTTTATGAGACTGATCTTGCACTGGCAGAATGAATGGGAGAAAGGCAACCCTGGAAGGCCAGGGCGGTCCAGGCAAGAGCTAAATGAGCGCGAACACAGAGCAGTGAGCGTGGAGACAGAGGAACTGATGCAAAAGCTCTGTGCTCCTTTATCTCCTAACCTGAAATGAACTTTCAGTTCTGTTGACTTACGCAAAGGAGGGAGACATCCTTTAATATTTAATTGGCTTCAAATAAAGATCAAATAAGTCCTGAAAACTTTACTTTTCAAAAGGGAAGAAACTACCCGTCGGTGGAAAAAATAAGCCAGTACTTATATAACTCAATACACATGTCTATCCCATCAAATGGTTAAACTACTTTGCAATAAACAAGACAGAACAAAGATATGACTAACTCACCAGACAGGCTCTAGAGGCCTCCCTGGGACCTTCTGAACAGAGTTCCTCTCCTCCCTGCCCCATAGAACCTTGGGTCCAGCTGTCTTGTATCTGCATCACATATTGCGTGTTTTACCACCCATGGATTATGAGCAGGACAGAAGCCTCTTCGTGTCGACTGAAGTCATTTCTCTTACCCTCTCTCCATTCCTTTCCCAAGCACCTCTGCTTGGACCCAAGCATCGCGATAGATGCTGGAGATACGGAGATGAGTTCCAGCTAGTCCTGAACCTGAGGAGGCTCCAGTCTAGTGTGAGAAGTGAGATATTTAACAAAATACTGGGAGAGACATCTGTGCAGAATACAGTGGGAGAATAGGTCGGCTCCACATGGTGAGATCAAGAAATGCTCCATCAGAGGCAACATATGATATGAGTCTTAAAAGACTAGCAGCAGGAGAAGATGGGCAGGAGAGGAAAAGCACTGAGTGGTAAGCACTCAGTCGGGCAGGGAGGTGTTCTAATGTGGAGGAGGCCATAACAACTTTGACCTCATGGGTGTCTACAGAAATATGTACCCATTTCTCTTAGAGCACTTTCAGAGCACCTCCCTGCCATGCTGGGACTGAGTTATCATGGACAGGAGCCTTTCATATATTCTTATTTAGCTCTTACTACAACGCTGTATAATAGATACAATAAGAGGAGCCCCAGTTTTACAGAAAACGGAGGTTTTAGCAAAGTGGTAGAGAGGCACACAGCTGGGAAGGGAGTAGAGGATGGGCTTTTGAACAGTCCTGGCTTGCAGGCCCTTTGCGCCACGAGGGCATACAGCCACTGCCCGCTGTCTGCTTGCAATGACTGTCCTTTTGGAGTTGAATCAGGTTGGAGAACTGGAGCTCCCCTTTCTGCCCTCAGCTAAGTCACTTCTTTATTTCATTTGCCAGAATCAGTCCAACAGTGTTGTTTTTTTTTTTAATTGAAGTATAGTTGATTTACAATGTTGTATTAGTTTCATGTGTACAGCAAAGTGATTCTATTCTTTTTCAGATTCTTTTCCATTATAGGATATTACAAGATTTTGAGTATAGTTCCCTGTGCTATACAGTAGGTCCTTATTGTTTATCTGTTTTATATATAGCAGTGTGTATATGTTAATCACAAACTCCTAATTTATCCCACCCCCCTCCTTTCTCCTTTGGCACCCATAAGTTTGTTTTCTATGTCCGTGGGTCTATTTCTGTTTTGTCAATAAGTTCATTTGTATCTCTCTTTTTGGTTCCACATATAAATGATATCATATGATATTTGTCTTTCTCTCTCTTAGTATGATAATCTCTAGATCCATCTATGTTGCTGAAAATGGCATTATTTCACTCATTTTTATGTCAGCCTAACAGTTTTGACACTTGCTTGAAGAAGAAGCCAGTTATAGATAGGCAGACAGAATAAACTGCACACACACACACCAACACACACATTTGGCGTAACATGGTGATGGTTAATCTAAAATGAAAGACTATCTGGTGTTAAGAATACAGGTTTATTTTTACTAAAATAAGGCAAACAAGATTAATTTCTCTCTACATTATAGCCACTTACAATTATATTGAAAACAAGGAGTAATCTTGTAGAAATTGAAACACTGATACTTAAAGTTATTTTGATGTTTTTCTTTAAAAAATAATTCTCAGCAGAAGAAAACATTTTTAACATCCCTTGAACCCCATAAAGCATTGCTTTACTCACATAACCATGCTTAAACTTCAGTGATACACTGCTAACATCACCGAGTCACACTTCCAGCTTGGAACTCAAGGCTGGCAGTAATTTCACTGAAATCTATGTTTCTAGTTTTATTTCCAGGCTTCTTGTAGAGTTCTTCCTTTTCATCCATGCTCACTTCTGTCTACTTACCTTTAGATTTTACCTTTAGTTCTGCCTCCTCAGTGGTACCTGTTGCTATTGACAGTGCTGTGCTGAAAATACTCACTAGGAATCTGAAGACCTCTGAGGACTGAGGTCCCAATCTGGCACATTGTGGGAGCATATCCCTTGCCGTAGACAGTGAACTGTCTACGAACTTCTCTCACCCTGTGGGTGAGTCTGGCTGGAGTTGCTTCCCCTTGTAGCCCTCTTATTTGATGCAGAACAGAAAGCTCTAGTCTCATGGAGGGCTTAGCTGGATAGACAATCTGGCATCTGTCAAAAGCACACCATGTTACTACCTCAAAAAAGGGTAAGAAGTGATAGTGAAAAGGTAAGGCATAAAGAAAATCAAGGTAACCCTTCCCAACATCTTGTTTCACTCGATCCCTTATTAAAGATGCCAAGCCAGATCCTCATATCTCTCTTGAAATCCAGGGAAGGAAGGAAGCAGACATGTGGGTCCAAGAGGTGGAATGATGTGTTTGTGACACAAGGAAAAAAGGAAGCTGAAAACCAGAGCAGAACACTGCAGGGAAGGGTTACGCTGTAAATCAGCCAAGAGTCACAGAAAAGAACTTTGAAAATTCTTTGAAGCAAGAACTTAAGAGAGGGAATACAGTGGTCACCAGGTGCCAACTTGATTTGTTTTTAGGTTTAGCCGGGGGGGATGATACAGACACTGTTTCTATTTTAGCAACATGTTTGTTAAAGCCTTCCGCTTGTAAAACAGTGGTGAAATATGTGCTGGATTGAAGTTACAAACACCAGGCAGGTCAGTTCTATCCATATTAGCAGCTTTCTCTTATCCTACAGGGAAGCCTTGCCGGAAAACCATCTCCTGAATAATATGCTTATCAATTTTACACTTAGCACAGGCAATAAGAGATTAAATGTATACAAGATGACAAAATTAAAATTGTCTTGACAGGCTGACACCAGTAAGATTAAATTTAACATAGATAAATGTTAAGTTCTTTATTTAGGTTAATTGTTTCTTCCCCTGAGGTTGAAATGGTTTGGCATACAGGATTATAGGAAGATGCTACTGGAAATTGTAGTCTGTCCTATGACAACTTGCCCATTTTAAAATCCATTAAAATTAAAAAAAATTCCATATATAATTATTTTATATTTTGATTCTGATAATTCAAATATTCAAGGTCTTGTTTGTTATTTCTGTTGAATCTCCCTAATGCTGGCATATGTCCTTGGGTATTTTGTGATTTTGTATAGATTATACAGATACATGCTTGATCAGGAGTCTACATAGGAATGTTCCCCCAAAAGTATATGAACAGAAATATGGGTTTGGGCCCAAGTATTTGCCGAGTTCAGGACATTGGACCACAAGAGACCTCCCAGCCCCAAGTAATATCGATTGGTGAAAGCTCTCCCAGAGATCTCCGTCTCAATGCTAACACCCAACTCCACTCAACGACCAGCAAGCTCCAGTGCTGGACACCATGCCAAACAACTAACAGGACAGGAACACAGCCCCATCCATTAGCAGAGAGGCTGCCTAAATTATAATAAGGTCACAGACACCCCAAAACACACCACTGGACGTGGTCCTGCTCACCAGAAAGACAAGATCCAGCCTCATCCACTAGAACACAGGCACCAGTCCCCTCTACCACGAAGCCTACACAACCCACTGAACCAACCTTACCCACTGGGGGCAGACACTAAAAACAACGGGAACTACCAACCTGCAGCCTGTGAAAAGGAGACCCCAAACACAGTAAGTTAAGCAAAATGAGAAGAAAGAGAATTGTGCAACAGATGAAGGAGCAAGGTGAAAACCCACCAGAATAAACAAATGAAGAGGAAGTAGACAGTCTACCTGAAAAAGAATTCAGAGTAATGATAGTAAAGATGATCCAAAATCTTGGAAATAGAATGGAGAAAATACAAGAAACATTTAAGAAGGAACTAGAAGAACTAAAGAGCAAACAAACAATAATGAACAACACAATAAATGAACTTAAAAATTCTCTAGAAGGAATCAATAGCAGAATAACTGAGGCAGAAGAACGGATAAGTGACCTGGAAGATAAAATATTGGAAATAACTACCACAGAGCAGAATAAAGAAAAAAGAATGAAAAGAATTGAGGACAGTCTCAGAGACCTCTGGGACAACATTAAACACACCAATATTCGAATTATAGGGGTCCCAGAAGAAGAAGAGATAAAGTAAGGGACTGAGAAAATATTTGAAGAGATTATAGTTGAAAACTTCCCTAATATGGGAAAGGAAATAGTCAATCAAGTCCAGGAAGCGCAGAGAGTCCCATACAGGGTAAATCCAAGGAGAAACACACCAAGACACATATTAATCAAACTACCAAAAATTAAATACAAAGAAAAAATATTAAAAGCAGCAAGGAAAAAAACAGCAAATAACATAGAAGGGAACCCCATAAGGTTAACAGCTGATCTTTCAGCAGAAACTCTGCAACCCAGAAGGGAGTGGCAGGACATTTTTAAAGTGATGAAAGGGAAGAACCTACAACCAAGATTACTCTACCCAACAAGTATCTCATTCAGATATGACAGAGATATTAAAACCTTTACAGACAAGCAAAAGCTAAGAGAATTCAGCATCACCAAACCAGCTCTACAACAAATACTAAGGGAACTTCTCTAGGCAGGAAACACAAGAGAAGGAAAAGACCTGCAATAACAAACCCAATGAAATTAAGAAAATGGTAATAGGAACATACATATTGATAATTACCTTAAGTGTAAATGGATTAAATGCTCCAAACAAAAGACACAGACTGGTTGAATGAATAGAAAAACAAGACCCATATATATGCTATCTACAGGAGACCCACTTCAGACCTAGGGAAACATACAGACTGAAAGTGAGGGGATGGAAAAAGATATTCCATGCAAATGGAAATCAAAAGAAAGCTGGAGTAGCAATTCTCATATCAGACAGAATAGACTTTAAAATAAAGACTGTTAGAAGAGACAAAGAAGGGCACTACATAATGATCAAGGGATCAATTGAAGAAGAAGATATAACAACTGTAAATATTTATGCACCCAACAGAGGAGCACCTCAATACATAAGGCAAAAACTAGCAGCCATAAAAGGGGAAATCGACAGTAACACATTCATAGTAGGGGACTTCAACACCCCACTTTCACCAATGGACAGATCATCCAAAATGAAAATAATAAAGGAAACACAAACTTGAAATGACACATTAAACTAGATGGACTTAATTGATATTTGTAGGACATTCCATCCAAAACAACAGAATACACTTTCTTCTCCAGTGCTCATGGAACATTTTCCAGGATACATCATATCTTGGGTCACAAATCAAGCCTTGGTAAATTTAAGAAAATTGAAATTGTATCAAGCATCTTTTCCAACCACAATGCTGTGAGACTAGATATCAGTTACAGGAAGAAAACCATAAAAAATAAAAACATGTGGAGGCTAAAAAATACACTACTAAATAACCAAGAGATCACTGAAGAAATCAAAGAGGAAATAAAACAACATCTAGAAACAAATGACGAAAACACGATGACCCAAAACCTATGGTATTCATCAAAAGCAGTTCTAAGAGGGAAGTTTATAGCAATACAATCCTACCTCAGGAAACAAGAAACATCTCAAATAAACAACCTAATGTTATACAGAAAGCAATTAGAGAAAGAAAAACAAAAAAACCCTCAAAGTTAGCAGAAGGAAGGAAATCATAAAGATCAGATAAGAAATAAATGAAAAAGAAATGAAGAAAACAATAGCAAAGATCAATACAACTAAAAGCTGGTTCTTTGAGAAGATAAAGAAAATTGATAAACCATTAGCCAGACTCATCAAGAAAAAAGGGGAGAAGACTCAAATCAACAGAATTAGAAATGAAAAAGAAGTAACAACTGACACTGAAGAAATACAAAGGATCATGGAAGATTACTACAAGCAACTATATGCCAATAAAATGGACAATCTGGAAGAAATGGACAAATTCTTAGAAAAGCACAAACTTCCGAGACTGAACCAGGAAGAACTAGAAAATATAAACAGACTAATCACAAGCACTGAAATTGAGACTGTGATTAAAAATCTTCCAACAAACAAAAGCCCAGGACCAGAAGGCTTCACAGGCGAGTTTTATCAAACATTTAGAGAAGAGCTAACACCTATCCTTCTCAAACTCTTCCAAAATATAGCAGAGGGAGGAACACTCCCAAACTCATTCTATGAGGCCACCATCACCCTGATACAAAAACCAGACAAGAATGTCACACAAAAAGAAAAATAAGGCCCATATCACTGAGGAACATAGATGCAAAAATCCTCAACAAAATACTAGCAAACAGAATCCAACAGCACATTAAAAGGATCATACACCATGATCAACTTGGGTTTATCCCAGAAAGGCAAGGATTCATTGATATATGCAAATCAATCAATGTGATACAACATATTAATAAATTGAAGGATAAAAACCATATGATCATCTCAGTAGATGCCGAAAAAGCTTTTGACAAAATTCAACACCCATTTATGATAAAAACTCTCTAGAAAGTAGGCATAGAGGGAACTTACCTTCACATAATAAAGGCCATATATGACAAAGCCACAGCCAACATCCTTCTCAATGGTGAAAAACTGAAACCGTTTTCTCTAATACCAGGAACAAGACAATGTTGCCCACTCTCACCACCATTATTCAACATAGTTTCGGAAGTTTTAGCCACAGCAATCAGAGAAGAAAAAGAAATAAAAGGAATCCAAATCGGAAAAGAAGAAGTAACACTGTCACTGTTTGCAGATGGCATGATAGAGAATCCTAAAGATGCTACCAGAAAACTACTAGAGCTAATCAATGAATTTGGTAAAAGCATGATACAAAATTAATGCACAGAAATCTCTTCCATTCCTATACACTAATGATGAAAAATCGAAAAGAGAAATTAAGGAAACACTCCCATTTACCACTGCAGTTAAAAGAATAAAATACCTGGGAATAAACCTACCTAAGGAGACCAAAGACCCGTATGCAGAAAACCTATGACACTGATGAGAGAAATTAAAGATGATACAAACAGATACAGAGATATACCATGTTCTTGGATTGGAAAAATTAACATTGTGAAAATGACTGTACTACCCAAAGCAATCTACAGATTCAATATAATCCCTATCAAACTGCCAATGGCATTTCTCACAGAACTAGAACAAGAAATTTCACAATTTGTATGGAAACACAAAAGACCCCAAATAGTGACAGCAATCTTGAGAAAGAAAAACAGAGCTGGAGGAATCAGGCTCCCAGGCTTCAGATATACTACAAAGTTACTGTAATCAAGACAGTATGGTACTGGCACAAAAAACAGAAATATAGATCAATGGAACAGTATAGAAAGCCCAGAGATAAACCCATGCAGATATGGTCACTTTATCTTTGATAAAGGAGGCAAGAATATACAATGGAGAAAAGACAGCCTCTTCATAAGTGGTGCTGGGAAAACTGGACAGCTACATATAAAAGAATGAAATTAGAACGCTACCTAATACCATACACAAAAATAAATGCAAAATGGATTAAAGACCTAAATGTAAGGCCAGACACTATAAAACTGTTAGAGGAAAGCATAGGCAGAACACTCTATGACATGCATCATAGTAAGATCTTTTTTGACCCACCTCTTAGAGAAAGGGACATAAAAACAAAAATAAACAAATGGGACCTAATGAAACTTCAAAGCTTTTTCACAGCAAAGAAACCATAAACAAGACAACCCTCAGAATCGGAGAAAATATTTGCAAATGAAGCAACTGACAAAGAATTAATCTCCAAAATATACAAGCAGCCCATGCAGCTCAGTATAAAAAAAAAAAATCCAAAAATGCACAGAAGACCCAAATAGACATTTCTCCAGAGAAGATATACAGATTGCCAACAAACATATGAAAGCATGCTCAACATCACTAATCATTAGCAAAATGCAAATCAAAACTACAATGAGGTATCACCTCACACCAGTCAGAATGGTCATCATCAAAAAATCTACAAACAATAAATGCTGGAGAGGGTGTGGAGAAAAGGGAACCCTCTTGCACTGTTGATGGGAATGTAAATTGATACAGCCACTATGGAGAACAGTATGGAGGTTCCTTAAAAAACTAAAAATAGAACTATATAAAACTACCATATGACCCAGCATTCCCACTACTGGGCATATCCCCAAAGAAAACCATAATTTAAAAAGAGTCATGTACCACAATGTTCATTGCAGCAGTATTTAGAATAGCCAGGACATGGAAGCAACCTAAGTGTCCATCGACAGATGAATGGATAAAGAAGGTGTGGCACATATATGCAATGGAATCTTACTGAGCCACAGAGAGAAATGGAATTGAGTTATTTGTAGTGAGGTGGATGGATCTAGAGTCTGTCATACACTGAAGTAAGTCAGAAAGAGTAAAACAAATACCATATGCTATCACATATATATGGGATCTAAAAAAAAAAAAGGGTTCTGAAGAACCTAGGGGCCGGACAGGAATAAAGACGCAGATGTGGAGAATGTACTTGAGGACACGGGGAGGGGGAAGGGTAAGCTGAGACAGTGACAGAGTGGCATTGACATATACACTACCAAATATAAAATACATAGCTAGTGGAAAGCAGTCACATAGCACAGGGAGATCAGCTTCGTGCTTTGTGACCACCTAGAGGGGTGGGAAAGGTACGGTGGGAGGGAGACGCAAGAGGGTGGGGATATGGGGATATATGTATATGTATAGCTGATTCACTTTGTTGTACAGCAGAAACTAACACAACTATGTAAAGCAATTATACTCCAATAAAGGTGTTAAAGTAAATAAATAAACGTTAAAAAAAGAGGAATAATAGGGCTTCCCTAGTGGCGCAGTGGTTGAGAGTCCGCCTACCAGTGCAGGGGACGTGGGTTCGTGCCTAGGTCTGGGAGGATCCCACATGCCATGGAGCAGCTGGGCCCGTGAGCCATGGCCACTGAGCCTGTGAGTCCGGAGCCTGTGCTCCGCAATGGGAGAGGCCACAGCAGTGAGGGACCCGTGTACCGCAAAAAAAGAAAAGAATAATAGAAAGAAACCCATAGAAAATTTCTGATATGCATTAAGAAATATAGAGCAAAGAAACAAGTAAAACATATAAATGTAAGCAGGTATGTATTTTTAGATTTTTAATATATTTAAATTGTATATATTATATATAAAATAAAAAATAACTTCTAATGTGTGGCATTGAAAATGGTTCAGATGGAAATATACTGTATGTAGGAATTTTATCATTGAGAATCAGAATTCTAAGGTCCTTGATTATTCAGGCAAGGAGAAGAAATCTACAGATATTGGTTTATCATAGACTTTTTAAAGTTGTTTTATATATATACATATATATATATATATATATATATGGTAAAATTTCAACAGTGACCATTAACAGAAAGAATATACAACTTCCAAACTGATAGAAAAAGAAAAGTCAAATAATAACAATCACAGTTAGTTGAGACAAAAGGGCAGTATAGGAATGAAAAACTGAGAAAAAGAAGAATGAATGGAAATTGCAAAGTAAGTTTATTGTAACAAGTCTAAATATATTATTCATCCCCTCAAGTTGGAAATGAACTCAACTCTCTCATAAAAGTCAGATTAGAGAAAGAAAAAGTTTTATTGTTTATGAGAAATGCCTAAAATATAAAGACATGAAATACTGAAAATAACAGAATGAAAAAAGATATTCCTAGAAAATAATAACCAAAAGAACACTGAGGTAGCTATTTTAATGGCAGAAAAATACAGACTTTAGGAAAAAGCAATACTGTATTGGGAATAAAAGTGGTTAATACCAAATGATAAACATTAATTTCACCAGGAAGATTAAACAATCATAAAGTTGTATACACCTCAAAACAGCTAAAGCAAAATATTTGTAAACTTATAGGAGGAAATTCAATATTATATTGGAAGACTTTAAAATACTTCTCTATCATTGTTTGACTACAAAGACTAAACAATCAACTATAGCTGTTTTCAAGAGAAATGATTTAAATAAAAAGACATAAAAATTGAAATTAAAATAATGTAAAAAGGATAGAAAAGAATATAAACATACAAACATTAATAATATAAAAGCAAATATAGCTATACTACTAACAGGCAAAATGGACTTTAAGGAGTGAGGTATTATTACTAACGATAGCATGGGATATCCCATAATGACAAAAGGATCACTTCAACAGGGAGATATAAGATCCTAAATACATATGTAGCTAATATGTACATTTTCAAAATATATAAGGCAAAAATTTACAGTCTAAAAGAAGAAGTAGACAAATTTGCAATGATAGTTACAGATTTCAATACATCCCTCTTAGTAACTGATAGAACAGCAGAGGAAAAAAGTTAGTAAGTATAAAAACGATTTAGACCACACTAGTAATGAACTTGACTTAATTGACTTAAAGAATACTGTACACAACCATAGCAGAATACACATTTTTTTGATCATGGAACTTTGATCAAAGTAGACAATATTTTGGGCCATAAAACAATTCTCAATAAATTTCAAATAAGAATTGAAATCATGCAGTGTATGATCTTTGACCACAGCGGAACTGAATTAGAAAATAATAATTAGAACATTTCTAGAAAATTCCTAAGTATTTGGAAATTACACAACGCATATATGAATGACTCATGAATTTTAAAAAAATCACAATAGAACTTAGAAAATATTTTGAAGTGGATGATAATGAAAATTCAACATACTAAAACTTGTGAGATGCTCCTAAAGCAAAATTTAGAGAAAATTTTATAGCTCTAAATTTATATGTTAGGCAAAACAAGAATGGTTGAAAAACAACAATCTAACCTACTTCAAGAAAATAGAACAAGCATAGCCAATCCAACTGAAGAAAGGAGAAGGAAGAAGATAATAAAGATAAAATATTCAAGGATATATTAAGCAAATGTACAATAAAGACAAAAAGCCCTGGCAAGTTAGAATGAGAAAAAAGAGATATACCAGATACCCTAAAGAAATTAAAAAGAATAATCATCTTATGAGAAACTTTATTCAATTTAGATAAAATGGACAAATATACTAAAAAACACAATTTACCAAAATTGACACAATAGGAAAGAGAAAAATCTGAATATCGTCACACAGAAAATCACAGTTCCAAGTGGCTTCAATTCTTCCAGACACTTATGGAAGAAATAATGCCAATATCACACAAACTTTTTTAGAAACTAGAAAAAGAACAAAACACTTCTGAATTCATTAGTGACACCAGTGTAACCTTTATAGCAAAACCTGACAAAGCTAATACAAGAAAAAGTACAGGTCAAGCTATCTCATGAACACTGATGTAAAAATTCTCAACAAAATATTAGCACTCAAATACAATAAGGATATGACATCACAAAGTGTATTCCAGTAATTCAAGTTGGTTTGAACTTTTGAAAATCAATGTACTTTAGCACAGTTACAGAGTAAGGAAGAAAATCTATATGATCATCTCAGTAAATGCAGAATAAACATTTATTTCAATCCAAGACACTAAAATAAAAAATCTTAGCAAACTAGGAATAGAAGGGAACCCCCGAGATGAGCTCAGTGCTTTGTGTCCACCTAGAGGGGTGGGATAGGGAGGGGGGAGGGAGACGCAAGAGGGAGGGGATATGTGGATATATGTTTATGTATAGCTGATTCACCTTGTTATACAGCAGAAACTAACACACCATTGTAAAGCAATTATACTCCAATAAAGATGTTAAAAAAAAAAGGGAACCCCTTCCGTCTGATAAAGCATATATATCTACCAAAAGCCTACAGTGAGCATCATTATTTTTGGTTTATATTAAATAATATTAAACAATTTTCCCTGAAGTTAGGAAGAAAATAAAAATGACCACTCTTACTACTTCTAACCAACACTAGATCAGAAGTCTTACTCAGTATAATAAGAAAATAAAAGATATAAGATGGAAAAGAAAGAAATAAAGCTGTCAGTATTCACAGAATTATGATTGTACATGAAGAAAATCCAAAAAATCTACAAACATTCAAAATCACTGAGTTCATTTAGCTCTAATGCTGAATATAAGATCACTATACAAAAAGCAGTTGTATTCTATATAGTAATAACAAATAAGTAGAAAATTAAATTGAAAACAAAATCATTTGTAATAGCACCAAACAAACCCATCAAATATCTAGGAATAGATATAAGAAAAGATGTGGATGACCTCTATAGAGAAAACTCTGTGCTCAAGAACTGAAGACTTGACTTCGTTAAAATGTCATTCCTCTCCAAACTGTCCATAGAATCAGTGCAATCTCAATAGGAATCCCAGCAGGTTTTATTAAATATGGAAACTGATACTCTGATTCTAAAATTGTATGTAGAAATACATAGTGCCAAGAATAGCTAAAGAATATTGAAGAAGATGAGTAAGCTAGATACCTTCCACTTCTAGTTATCAAGACTTGTGAAGTTATAATAATTAAGATAATGTGACAATGGTGCAAGAATACAAAATGGTACAGAATTCAGAGTCAAGAAACAATCCAGCATATATATGATAACCTGATTTACCACCAAAGCACCAGTGAAGAAAGGGTGGTATTTACAATAAATGGTGCTGTGTCAATTGTATTTTCTTAAGGAGAAAAAAAAAAAAGAACCTTGAGCCCTACCTCATATTATATCCCCAAGTCAATTTGAGATGGATCATATATACAATATGGAAAGGAGAGAAAAAACAAAGCTAGAAGAAAACATAAGCAGTTACCTTCATGACCTTGGACACAAATGATACTATATGAAATTCTTATAAATTGAAATTAAAATTATTAAAATTAAAAACGTTTAGTCATCAAAATATACCATTAAGACACGAAAAGGCAAACCACACACTGCAATATATATAACAAAGGACTTGAATCTAGACTAAAGACTTCCCATAAACAAGAAAAAACCGTGACAAGCCAACTAAAAGAATGGACAAAAAGCATACTGCTTACGTTCTCTTCTAGGAATTTTATGGTTTCTGGTCTTACATTTAGGTCTTTAATGCATTTTGAGTTTAGTTTTGTATACGTTGTGAGAAAATGTTCTAATTTCAATCTTTTACATGTAGCTGTTTAGTTTTCCCAGCACCAATTATTGAAGAGACTGTCTTTTCCCCATTGTATATTCTTGCCTCCTTTGTCATAGATTAATTGACCATATGTGTGTGAATTTCTTTCTGGGCTCTCTGTTTTTCTTTGCCAGTATCATAATGTTATGATTATTGTAACTTTGTAGTATAGACTGAAGTCAGGGAGCATGGCAACTCCTGCTTTGTTCTTTTTTTCTCAAGATTGCTTTGGCTATTTGGGGTCTTTTGTGGTTCTAGACAAATTTTAGGATTATTTGTTCTAGTCATGTGAAAAATGTCATGAGTATTTTGATAGGGATTGCATTAAATCTGTAGATTGCTTTGGGTAATGGCATTTTAACTATATTAATTCTTCCAGTCCATGAGCACAGGATAACTTTCCATTTATTTATATCATCTTAATTTCCTTCATCAATGTCTTAAAGTTTTCAGAGTATAGGTCTTTCACTTCCTCGGTTAAACTTATTCCTAGGTATTTTATTTTTTTTGCTAAGATTGTAGATGGTATTGTTTTCTTGATTTCTCTTTCTGATAGTGCACAGAAATGCAACAAATTTCTGCATATTAATCTTGTATCCTGCAACTTTACTGAATTCATTTATTAGTTCTAATAGTTTTTGGTAGAGTGTTTGGGTTTTCTATGTATAGTATCATGTCATCTGCAAATAGTGACAGTTTTACTTCTTCCTTTCCAATTCGATGCAGTATGCTCTTTGGCATAAGGCTTAGCAATATTTTTTTGGATCTGTCTCCTCAGGCAGGGCAAACAAAAGCAAAAATAAAAAAATGGGACCTAATCAAACTTAAAAGCTTTTACACAGTGAAGGAAACTATTAACAAAATGTAAAAGCAACCTATTGAATGGGAGAAGATATTTGCAAATGATATGTCTGATAAGGGGTCAATATTCAAAATGTATAAAGAATTTACACAACCCAATATCAAAAACACAAGCATCCTAATTAAAAAATGGGCAGAGAACCTGAATAGGCATTTTTCCAAAGAAGACATACAGATGGCCAACAAGCACATGAAAGATCCTCAACATCATTAATCATCAGGGAAATGCAGATCAAAACCACAACGAGACATGATCTCACACCTATGAGAATGATTATCATCAAAAAGACAAGAAATAATTGTTGGCAATGACATGGAGAAAAGAGAAACTGTTGGTGGGAATGCAAATTGGTACAGCCACTATGTGAAACAGTATAGAGTTTCCTCAAAAAATTAAAAATAGAACTACCATATGACCCAGCAATTCTACTTCTGGGTATATATCTGAAGAAAATTAAAGCACTAATTTGAAAGGATATATACACCCCAATGTTCTTAGTAGCATTATTTATAATAACCAAAATATGGAAGCAACCTAAATATCCATCAACAGATGAATGGATAAAGAAGATGTGGTATATATATATATATATATACAATGGAATATTACTCAGCCATAAAAAAGAATGAAATTCTGCCATTTGCAACAGTATGGATGGACATAGAGGGTATTATTCTTAGTGAAATAAGTCAGATGGAGAAAGACAAATACTGTATATTTTCACTTATATGTGGAATCTAAAAAATAAAACAAATGAACTAATATAACAAAAGAGAAACAGATTTACAGATAGAGAACAAACTAGTAGTTACCAGTGGGAGAGTAGTGGGGGAGGGGTAAAATGGGTGAAGGTGATTAAGAGGTACAAACTACTAGGTATAAAATAAACAAGTTACAAGGGTGTATTGTATGGCACAGGGAATATAGCTAATATTTTATAATTACTTTATATGGAGTGCAATTTGTAAAAATATTGAATCAATATGTTGTATACCTGAAACTAATATAATATTGTAAGTCAATCATACTTCAGTATAATAAATAAATAAATAAAAATTAAAAAAATAAAAGAATGGGCAAAAGCTTTGAACAGACATGTCACAAAAGAGGATATGCAAATGGCCAATAAGCATATAAAAAGGTGCTCAGAATCGTTATTCATCAAGGATACATGCACAGGAAACTGTATTCAACATTATAGGTTATAATAATAACCTTTAATGGAAAAGAATCTGAAAAATAACATATATATAGATAGACACACACACACACACACACACACACACACACACATATATAAGTGAATCACTTTGCTGTAAACCAGAAACTAACACAATATTATAAATCAACTCTATGTCAATAAAAAATAAAAATATATATATATATATCCAGTTATATATATAACCAGTTAACAATCACACTTGACTTTTTGCCTAGACTGTCAGTTTCACTCTTCCTGTTATATCCAATAATAAATGTATTAAAATTTAAACAACAAAAGGGTATATGAATCTAAACTCATAATGATTTACCACTATCTAGCCAGAAAAAGGGTTACATTCCTAAGGACTGACAATACCTTGTGCTGGTAAATATGTGAAGCAACTGGAGCTCTCAGTTACTGCTGGTGGGAGTGGAAACTGGTGCAACTATCTTGGAAATCTGTAAGTATCTACTAAGGCCAAGCACAGGTGAATCCTGTGACTGAGCAAATCCATTCTTTGCTGTGTACCTAGTAGAAATGAGCACCATGTCCATCAAAATACACATACAAGAATTTTCATATTAGCTAAATTTGTAGTAGCCCCAAACTGGAAGCAACCCCAAAGACCACCAACATTAGAATTTGTAATTCTAGTTCAAAGTGATACTATGCAGCAACAAAAACAAAACTACTGCCCATATGCATCAACGGGGATGAATCTTACAAACATAGTTTTCACTGAAAGAATCCAGGCACACAAGAAGTACATTATATACCATGTAATTCTATTTACATAAAACTTTAAAACACCCCAAATAAATCTACATTGATGGAAGTCAGAAAGGGGTTATCCTTGACCTGGAGATTAACTGGAAAAGAGCATGAGTGAGCCTTCTGGGGTGCTGGAAATGTGCTAACCTGTGATCTGGGTAGTGGTTAGATGGGTGCACAGGTATATAACATTTCATCAGTCTGTATACATAAAATCTGTGTACTGTATTGAATAAAAATGCCTCAGTAAAAACTAGTGACTTAAAAAAAAGAATAAGCAAACATCCCTCAGGAAGAAGAAAAAAGTGAAGGGGAACTTGCCCTACAAGATATCAAGACTTATTATAAAGCTATAGTAATTAAGACTGTGTGGTATTAGTACAGGGGTAGACTGGTTAGAATGGAACAGAAAACAGAATAGAAATAAATCCCCACATATATGGAAATTTGACAGTAGATCACTAGAGAAGAATGAATTCTTCAGCAAATAGTGCTGGGATGGTTAGTATTTATATAAAACAAAAAGTATTTTTTCGACAAAAAATAAATCCCTGACTGTCACAGGAAAGACAAAAGCTTTGAAATTTTTAAAAATAAGATATAGGAAGATACTTATTGACCAGGAACAGTGGAAGATTTTTTAAGTAAAGTATAAGACGCTCTAATGACATAAGAAAAGATAGAAAACATGACTACATTGAAATTAAAAACTTTTGTTCATTGAAAGACACCATAGAGAAAAAGAAAAGACAAGGCAGAAATTGGAAGAAGATATTTGCAACACATATAATCAACAAAAATACAGTATATGGAATATACTAATAATTTTTTACAAGAAAAAAGGAAGGGAACCCAGCAGAAAAGGGTGTGAAGATGAATAGCCATTTCATAGAGAGGTAATACTAATGGAGAAGAAAATATGCTAAACCTTATAAGGAATCAAGAAAATACAAGAGGACAATGAGATATAATTTACACGTACCAAATGGGCAAACATTTACAGTCTGAAAATACCAAGTCAAGTGTTAGCAAGGATGTGGACAACCAGTGTTAGGAATATAAAGTGCTGAAGCACTTTGGAAAACAATCTGGCAATACCATGCACATGTGAACAACTATAGCCCAGGAATGTTATTCCTAGATATATACTCTGTATAAAAATTCTTGCACGCATGTACTAAAAGAACTTTCCAGAATGTTCATAAAAGCATTAGCAACAAACTGAAAACCCAAATGTCTACTCAAAGAATGGATAGAAATAAATTATGTATATTTACACAATGGCATTATACAATCTTGAGAATAGACTAGAGTTACACACAAAGAAAATGGATGACTCTTGGGGAAACAAGTTCAGAAGACTGTACACAATGTTGTAACAGTTTTATAATGTTTATTAATATTTAAAACAAAAACCATTTTATTTGTTGATATATCTGTATATAATATTTGTTGATATATCTGTATGTAATAAAACTATTTATAAAGCAAGAGAATGGGAAATCGAAAATCCAAGATGATAGAAGGAACACTCAGGTAGCTTCAGGGGTCGTGGTAATATTCTCCTTATGTTTGCTTCATAATTTATAGATTTGCCACTTATTATTTGGTATTTCTCAAGTATTACATATATTATGAATATGATATAATAGAACCTGATAAATATTCTGATAGAAATTTCTACCTATACGGTTAAGTTTCTGCCAGGAAGTACATGATGACTGAAGGCAGAGACTCCAGAGGGTCTGTCTACCCTGTGGTGTCTAACTTGACTTTCCCACTTACTAGCTGCATGACCTAGTAAGTTACTGAAAGTTGGGAAAGTTACTGAAGTTCCCTGTGTCTCAGTTTTCACATCTGTAAAAGGGGAACAATGAAAGAATCTATTTGCTTATTGGGGTCACGGTGAGGGTGAAATGCATTTATAAATGTAAAGCACTTAGAAGAGTGCTTGGTCCGTGGCAAGCCGTGTCTGCTCTCATGTTCATCACTCTGGGGGCTGGGTATGCGACCTGTCCTAGTCTCAGCTTACTTATTTTCACAGTGGGATCATAGGATTATTGTGGAATACAATGTTGTGTTAGTTTCTGCTGTACAACGAAGTGGATCAGCTATATATATACATATATCCCCTCCCTCTGGGACCTCCCTCCCACCCCCTGCCCTGTCCCACCCATCTAGGTCACCACAGAACACTGAGCTGAGCTCCTTGCACTATACAGCAGGTTCCCACCAGCTATCTGTTTTACACATGGTAGTGCACATATGTCAGTCCCAATCTCCCAGTTCATCCCACCCACACCCCCGTGTCCACATGTCCATTCCCTGCATCTGCGTCTCTATTCCTGCCCTGCAAATAAAGCAACTATACGCCAATTAAAAAAATAAACAAATATAAAGAAAATGACATTGTGCAAAGCACTCATTAGTCAGAAGATAAAATATAATTGTAAACATTTTAACTCTGTGTCATGGATTTCCTATATTTGTTTTTTTTTCTTTTTTTCTTTTTTTTTTTTACTATTTTAACTATTTAAAAATTCTTTTTAATTTTTATTGGAGTATAGTTGATTTAAAATGTTGTGTTAGTTTCTGCTATACAGCAAGGTGAATCTGTTATACATATTCATATACCCACACTTCTTTAGATTATTTTCCCATACAGGTCATTACAGAAAATTAGGAAGAGTTGCCTGTGCTATACAGTAGATCTTTTTAGTTATCTATTTTATATACAGTAGTGTGTATATGTCAATTCCAATCTCCTAACTTATCCCTCCCATATAATTGGTTTTGAAATTAAAGACTAGTCATGTGGGAAAGAACTAAAGATGCTAATCCTTAAGATGATTTATGTAGTGAGCAATGACATTCTTTTATGTGTAGTTAGACATGGTGTATATCGATACTAGCTTTTTACTAACATTCCTGTTGGGATTCAGTTTGAAATCCTGGCATAATGTCTTTCTTAATATTTCATTAAATTACATTTTGCGATTATAATACCTCTGAAAATATGGGGAAATCTATAATCCTATCCACTCAGAAATAAGCACCCTTCTCAGTTTCATGTAGCCCTTTTCCTATGTTCTAAAAACTGAAATCAAGATCACACAATTAAATAAATATGTGGAAGAGCAGACAATGAAGGGAGAACTCCAGAGTGTCCATATGTTCAAGAGGTAATAGTTATGGTTTCTGTAGAGGGCCCCACCAGCAGCTACTCACCCTTCTTGACTTTATGCCATCTTGCCCTCTCCTGCAACCAGGTGGTCATCAGACACCAGGTGCTGGCCAGGTGGTGACTCAGGAGCCTGGGATGCTCCGCCTGAGGATACCCTTTCTCAAGAGTTCTCCTTACCCCTCAGGTTCTCATAGAGATGAAACAATTTTAGATTAGCTTCATGGAACGGGGGAGGTATTTTGTTTTTAAGATAAATATATGCTTAATTTTTATAGACCCTCAGTAACCACCAGTTGGATTCTCAGCAGCTTAAGTAAGCTGTCAAGTTTCAGGCAAGCTATACTCATCTCATTTTAGCCTCCCTTTTATAGTTGAACCACAGAAGTCAGAGCCCAAGATGCCTTTCCACTTTTTCGTGTGGTATAGCATTTGTCAATATTAAATTTAATTTGTGCTAAGAGCAGCTCGCTAACAGCGAGAACACAAAGCTTGCTGAACTTCACTTTGTGTGTTCAGAACAGCCAGCATAGCAAACCTAATGAAATCAGCAATATTATTCTATGAAATCTAGCTCAGCTCTGTTGATTAAAAATGTTATAGGTTTAAGGACTGACCCTATAAAAAAACATTTAAAATTTAACTATTTCATCACCTATTCTGGAAGAATATATACTGATTACCAATCCAGTGGGCCAACGTTAAGAGGTCATCATCAACAACAGACATTTATTGAGCGCCCATTGTGTGCAAGGCACTGTACTAGGCATGGGGCTACAAAGACAAAGGAGAAACAGTCCCTGCTCTCAAAGAGCTTACAATCTAATTAGACTAACAGGACACATACATAAAAAGACAAAGGACAATCCAAGGTAGCATATAATATCAGGGCACTGAGTGGAAACAAACAGGATTGCAGGCTTTTTTTTGCATTTCTTTGGTGGCTCAATACCCTGAGTAGGTGGGGATGAGGGAGCGAGAATAAAAGGGTTACTCCTATTCATTTATAAGCCTTGTAGACACTCTCTCACCTCTTCCCACTCCAAAGTGTCTTATGGCATGTGCTAGAACCTAGGCGGTTGGTTCACTTTTACCCCAAAGGCTTTAAGTATTAGAGTTCTCATTGAAGTGGCCTTTCGATAGGGTGACGCACTGTCCTGGCTTTCCTGGGATTGTCCTGGTTTTGGTACAGAAAGTCCATATTTTGGAGCTCCTCCCCTTCCCTCCTCCCTTGGCCATGGGGAAACCAGGATGGTACTTCTGAAAAACCTTGTCCTGTAGACCTCCCAACCTACTATGGCTATTGCTCTGGTAGGACCCATCCCAAATCTGTTCCCCAGGTAGGTCTCTAGTTTAAAAACCTATAGGGAAGACCTTAAGAGACACCAAAGACTGCTGGTTTAAGAGTACACTGTAGACAAAAGACAGCAGGAGAGAATGATGGCAAAGACAGAATGAGGTTTAAGAGAGAAGCAGTGAGGGTGGAAGAAATGATTGGGTCAGGAACGAAAGATGTAAGTGTGCTAACATCACCTCCTAACACTTCAGAGAGAGAGAGTGGGAACATAGACCCTTCTTTCAGAGTGGGTCTGTTTAACAACCTGAATCACCATGCCAGTGGAATACAGGGTATATTTCTGAAATGAGGTCACTCCTACATAAGGACAAATATTTGGGCCTATTAAATCGGTACACATGCATTTAAATAACACTCTCAGTCCTGATAGAATTTCAACATTTTTCTTCCTTCTAAATACCTTTACCTTCTAAATCAATACTTTTAATTTTTGAGGTGAGTTTTTATTTCAAAATGAGGTTATTGCCTTCCATTTTAATGTAATTCAAAAAGATCAGTAATGGAGAGAACTTCAGAAAACAAAGGTAATCTGTCTTGAGAGCTCATGTTTGTAATCTGATACACATATCTGGTAGGAACCTAAGGGTTCCAAGAGACCTCACAGAAATTTCTCTTTTAAGTACAGTACTTTGTGTTTTGCTTTCATTTATTTTTTGGAGAAAAGCTCTAACTCTGCAATCTTAGGACCTTGGAAGTTCCTGCATCACTCTGGTTTTATGTCTAGCCCTTAGGAGCACATACCAGGGTTAGTGAAGCACAGGGACTTAGTTATCAAATACCCATTAACCGTAATGGAAATCACACAGCGAAGTCCTCACACAGCGAAGTCCCCACGCAGCACACTGAATATTTACCTCTTAATGTTCTTTTAATGTATGCTTTCTTGGGTGAATATTTACTGGAGAATATTACAGGCAAGATTCCTCCTTTTATGGGCCATTTGAAGTGATTGATTTTGCCTGTGCATTCCTGTATCGTTGCTCATAATGGCTATGGCCTCTGCCAAATGTTCTTGCGTTGAAATAACAGATGCCGGGGATGGGCTAGCCGTAGCTTTGTGTTACTGGGGTCTTAAAAGCTGAGAGGAAGCTGATGACACAGCTGGGGAGAGAGGAGAAAGGTATGTAACATAATGAGTATGATGTAGGCTCCAAACACAGTTGGATATTGAAATCACTGCGGTCTGTAAACATGGTTGTAGTCTTTTATATGAGTTGATTTTAATGGTGTTGCATTGTGTTAAGACTGACAGTCATGAAATGATATTGGCAAGAGAAGAATTCAGTTGCCCACAGCCAGTTCCAGCAGCACAGTCTATCAGAGTTCTAGGTATTTTCTTTAAATGCTGTAATAAAACCACTGTCCAAGTGACAATTTCTTACATATTTATACCATAGTTTTAAAAATATAAATCCACATACTCACATATCCTAGCCACATGTAGATTTAAAATATTTCCCAATAAAGCCAGGAATTTCAGAATTCCTTTGCTTTACACTCTTTTGAGTATCCGAGAGAGAAAAGTTACAAAAAAAATGGAGCTATCATATGATATTAAAAAACAAAACAAAAACAAAACCTCTAAAACCTGAGGATAATACAGACATTTGAGATATTATTAGATTAGGTAATATAGCTACATCTTTTCATGTCCCAGTATGCCTTAAAAATAAAACTTGTTAAAGGAGCTACTTACATCTGAGCAATATAATCTCTTCAAGTGATGGGAAAGGTGGCCTATGAATCATTTATGTAAAATTCTTATGATTTTTTATAAGTTCATAAAGTACTGTTTGTCCAGAGTCCATGCTGCAGAAGAGATTGTGCTGGAATAGAATCCTATTGTTTCTTTAAAAAACTGAGACAATTTAAAGGGCACATTCCAGTATGTTTTGGACAGACATTTCCATTGTATTGGCTTTTTACAGCTCACGCCGCACCACAATAATACCAACTTTATTTTTGCTAAATAAATATCTGGACTGTGTTTGCATCTCAATAATAGTACTCCATATAATCAATAGTACTAGTTAATGCAAAGGAATGGAATCTCAGTACTAATTAAGGAAAGGGAAAAGAGGTGGTAATGTGAGAAAGCTTCTTTAATCTCAAACCAGGTCATGTTTTGTAAAACAATGTCAGTCTCCATACATAGTATTTGCTGGTGCCTTCAAATTTGGCATAAGAGAAATTAATGCCTCCTAAGCCATGTGTAAAGGAAACATTGGTATATTTTTTTAAAGGCTATTTTTGAACAATATTACTTGTGTAAATGAAAATCTTTCACACTAGCTGATCTTGACTCGGAATAAAAATAAGTCCTTTACACTTCTGAAGACGAGGGAACGGCAGTGAATATAATGTAAGATTTGCAGGAAGTGAATCTGAATAGTTCATAGGATAAATGAGTCGTATGATGGGGAATCTCCTTGTATTCTCTTCTCCGCACAAACTCACAGAAATGCAGTTCCTTGCTCCTGTAGTCAGGGAATAGCATGAAAGATTCCCCCCGCCGCACCCCCTTAGAATAGCATTGAAGTTCTCTCTCTCTCTCTCTCTCTCTCTGGTGCAAGAAGAACCAGAGAAGCAGGGGATGGATTTGGGCCAATGGGTTCCATGGAGGAGGTATGTTTTTAACCACAAGAGGGGGATAGGTAGTAGGGGGATATAAAAGGCCCCCTAAAATAAGGCTCCTGCTACTGTGGGAGCCCCACCATTCCAAGTGCAAAGTCCTCAGGTGGGTCAAAAAGAGGCTCGTTGAGAGAATTTCAGATCTGGAATGAAACTTAAGAGGTCCGCTGGTACAGTGACATCATTCTGCAGAAGAGGAAACTAGGGCTTTAGTGAAGTAACCTACATCAATTATTACTAAAGCAAACTGTCTTTAAGTTTCTCTTGTTGGTATCTTTTTTGTTTGAACGACGCAGTTTTTGGTTTTCAATGGAGCATTTCTGCATATTGGAAAATGTCATAGCTGTTCTTGAAGCCTGAGGGTTCAAAAAATGCAATGCAACATTTCCAAGCCAAATACCGTCGCATGCTAACGATGAGCATTGGGAACACCGCAACTCATCTCCCAGTTCCGGGCCTTTTCCAACCATCACTCAGGATTAAAGAATTAGGAAGGATAAATTACCACATAATCATAATCTATAAAAATACTGGCCGAGAACACACTAAAAAACTCTCAATAAATAAATATTGGGCATTTGTTTATGAAAGTCAGTGAAGATATACTCCTCAGAAATCATGTCCATACTTTCAGGCTGCTTTTTACAAATCACACATACAGAGTCCAACAAATGGCAAAGCTTCAGGATAGGATACAATTTGATAGAAAAGTGACTTTTGACGTGGCGTTTCTACAAAGGAATACAACTAATGTTGAGTTCCTAATGTCTCAGTTTCGAAGGCAATACTTAAAGAGATCCAAAATGATTTTAGCCATGGCAACATCATTTAAATGAGAGTTCAGCCCCTATGGTAACCCCTTTTGAAAGGGACGACACTCATTAGGATGTATTCATTCTGGAATTTTCCCTTACAAACCAACTGCCCTTGCTGTGTAGTCACGCCTCGGAGGCACCTGTTCATGGTACTTCTTGAGGACTGAAGCTACCCCGGCGACCAATTCTTTTCATCTTTCATGTCTGGTGTTTCAAGAAGTTCAGTGGCCTGATGTCTGATACAGTGGGTTCTTGGGATTTCCATCTGGCCACACACATTCCTCAGAACACAGGTTTATTCTCAGGATGACTTATAGCAGGTGATTCTGGTTTCCAGTCTGGTTGAAAAAAGTGAATATTGAATGTCTGTGCCCAGTTCTTAAAGACTCTTTTCTCTGTGATAAAGCGGTGATGACTACCCTTCCGTCCTCGCTCATGGGAGAGGTACATCATACATTCATCAGGTCCAAAAGGTTCGTAATAGTGATAAGGTACTGAAGGGTGATTGGGATCCCTGTAGGAGGAAAACGAGATAACTGATTAAAGCCAAAAAAAATAAAAATTCCTCTCACAGTTTCAGGTAAGATGTTATCTTTAATAAGCCGATAAGCACAAACCATACTTTCAACTTAAATGAATTCAACAAACGGTTTTGCTGACGTTTAAGGAATGTGCACGTGAAGAGGATCTGAGGCTGTGAACTAAACTCAGCGACCATCATTATCAAACAGCAAGATTAAACGTGAGCCCGTAGGATGTTCAGGCTTTTGGCATTTGGAAACTACGTAGTCCTAAGAGCCAGCTATAGTTATGATTTCCACTCTTGCCCCACACAGTCTGTTTAGCACAAAGAGCTATGAAGATATTTACAAAACAAAAAACACATCATCCTCCTTCCCCAGCCCCGCCCCACTCCAAACCCTCCAGGGGCTTCCACTTCCACTAAGAGCGTGGCCTACAGGGTGTTCCGTGATCTGGCTCCTCTCCAGAGCCTTCTCCTCACCCACTTGACCTTGTCTGCTATGCTCCCGCCTTACTGGCCTCTCTGGTGGTCATCTCGACCAAGCTGGTCCCTCGCCTGAGGCCTTGGCTATTGAGGGCAGTCACCTGGCTGGAACGTTCTCCCACCAGCTCACTCCTTCTCACTGCTGGGAATCAGTGCAAATGTATCCTCCTCGGAGAGGGCTTACCTGATGCCTGCCCCTTCTCTCTTTCTCACTTGGATTTATTTCCCTTGTGGCATTAATCATTCTCTGAAACTGCTGTTGTTGTTTACTTGCTTATTGTCTGTTCATGAGAGCAGGCCTTTGTCTTGTTCTTAGCAGGTGCTCAATAACTATTTTTTGAAGTTCCGTTGTTGAAAGAAATTTATATGGAGTTAGCAGCTAAACGGCAGGCCTCTAAAGACAGCCTCCTCCAGGTATGGAAAGTGGATGATCCAAGTTTGATCGCACGGGAGAAACTCAGCAGGCACGACACCACCATTTTTCTCTTGCTGTTTTAGACGGACAATGTACTTAAACCTAGAGTCTCTACATTGAGAAAGTCCAAATCTTCAACCCCTGCTGTGTAGCCCGAGAGTCCCCACATTTTTCGGTCTCTATATCCTTGTCTCCGCCTCATAGGAGAAACACTGGCTCATTTGTTCAAGGTAATGTGAACCGGATTAACATGTGGTGGTGGTGAGCGTCCTGATGTAGGGTTACTATAATATCTCACCCCCAAAGAGGTCTGGTCTCAGACTGGGTTCCATTCTAGGCCAGTCCACCCCACCTCTTCTGTCCTGAAGTCTAAATGATAAGAGCAGTCAAGATATCCCAGCAGATAAACCTTCCTACGTTGACCTACACTCACCATGCGGCTTTGTTGCAAGACTAAGCTCTTCTTGGACTCTTCTTAGCGCTTCTCTTAAAAAGTGTCCCAGCTTCCTGCAAACCACCTTACAGCGCTTGATGCCCTGGGGTCCCCCTCCCAGCACTCAGCTTTACTCTAAGTACAGTAACTTGGTTTCCCAGAGATGCTCATCCTGCTAGATACCTATTCGTTTTCTTCAGAAGAGATCAATACACAAATGGCTTTTAGAGTAGCAAGTTTTCTGGGGTCAGGGATCGAAGTCTTTTATCAAGAGGGGTGTCGAGTTCATGGCTCTGAAGACAATTAACCTTTGAGCTTCCTCTCCTCTGAGGTTAAAGTTCTTCCAGGAAGAGAGATTTACTTTTGTCATGCAGCATTTAAACATTCCTCATCCTGGGTTGGAGGCAGAGCTGAGTTAATAGTTTGCATCTCTATTATGCCTGTCTCAGAAGTATCTCTATGTTCTATAGTGAGACATCAGATCCCGTCCTGTCCAGTTATTATAGAGTTTGCTTATTTACTTACCCTAGACATTGAAACCCCTTAAAATTTTGATAGAAGGTGTTTTCAATATAGAAAGTGCATGGTAGGAAAAATTCAAGTTGGAATGGACCACTACGAAGAAACAAAATTTAAAAAAGAGAAATAGAAATTTGTGGGACAAGTCTCCCCAGATTCATATGGCATAATTTGGGGAACTGTGCTAAATTCATGTTGCCATGGTAAACTTGGGGCTAAGCTTTTATTCAAGTACGGATCAGGTTTTAAATCAGATTCATCTAAGTTTTGGACATATTATTGGCATCAATCTGACTAAAGAGGCAATCAGGTTTCTAAAAATATCATGAGATTGATTTGGCACCTAGGCATAGAGGGAAATTGGAAACCAGATAAAGGATGCTATAGGATCAATTTCCTTATTCAGGAAGACCATCTCCTTGAATGAAAATGTATCTGGCTCCACACTGCTCTCCTAAAGGGAGAATTAAATTTACATATTTGGTTCCGATGGTTTCAAAGGTGTCCAAATAACTGAGGGTTGTCTCCATGCTTTAAAACTTTGTCCAAATGGCAGAAAAGGACTTGATGGGACTTAGAAGGCAGAGCCGAAGCAACTGCAGGGACAGCTCTCCTGTATGTTGTCAGCCTGCCATCAGGTGTCATCCACTGTGCCGTTCAGAAAGCCCTTCCTTCAGAAAGTTCAAGCTTATAATTCCTTAAGCCTTTTTTCCCAAGCCTGACTTTCTAAAGGCTGCCATAGTTTTTTTTTCCCTCCACCTGATCCAAATGAAAACAGCAATAAAAATCAGCAGACTTTCCACATCAGGAGGCTACTACTGTAAAAGAGAGGATTCTGGAGCTCAGGTTGCCGTCTGGGGTCAGGGGATGCTCAGGGAGTGAAGGTGCAGGGGTGCGGGCTGTGTGGGCATGATAATCACAGAGCCAGTTCCCTAAGTGGCAGCAGCCTCTCATCAGCCCTCCAGGGGCCAGTGGGGGAACAAATCCTGCAGAATAATGTAAAGAAGGATTGTTTTTTCTCTATAGAGAAAGCAGGTGGGGAGAATGAAAGAACTACCATGTAGTGCACAGGTATTAAAGAAATACCACGGCCTATGTTCCACCTCCATAGAGTCTGGTTTAATTGATTTGGAGAAGGTCCCAGGCATAGGTATTTTAAAAAGTGCCTTAGGTTTGAGTATCAAAATAAATAATGGCAGTACTGGATTATAAGTCCCATAAAATAAAACAGAATAAATATCCATGAGTCCATGATGATTTCAATAAGTTACTGAATAAATAAATAAATGAAATACAGAATAATTCCAATTAATAATTTAGAAAGAATGAGGGAATAGAAAATCACCATAAGAACGATGCAGTAATTGTTGCAGGCAAGATGCACAGATGAATGGAATATGAGAGAGGAAAAACATGAGGAGAAATAGGTTATTTGCATAAAGTCCCCCCAATGTATTTATTAATGATAGAGGGAAAAATTGTAACTTTACAATGAGTAAACCTGGCAGACACCACCTTCACCAAGTGACCAAGGTTAACATCGCCAGTAATAAGACATTTTGACATCATGTACCTCTTGATATGAAATGCTATTGCTTCTGTGGTATCCTTCTCAGTAATGCATAGCCTCAATCTAATAATTAGAAACTATCACACAAATCCAAAGTGATGGGCATCCTACAATGACCAGAATTCTTCAAATGTGTCAGAGTCACGAAAGATAAGGAAAGACTGAGGAACTGTCACAGACTGGAAGAGACTAATGAGACATGATAAGAAAATGCAAAGGGATCCTGGACTGGGTTCTGCAGGAGAAAAATGACATCAGTAGGAAAAATGGCAAAATGTGGATAAAGTTTGAAATTTATTTAAGAGTATTGTACCGGTGTTAATTTCTTAGTTTTGAAAATTTTGATAATTGGACCAAAATGGTAACATTAGGGGAAGCTGGGTGAAGGGTATACAGGAACTCTCTGTACAGTTTTTGCAACTTTTTCTGTAAATCTAAAACTTTTTTGAAACAAAAAAATTTAAAAAGGTAATAATGTTATAAAGTTCTGTAGGTGATTCTGATATGCAGCCAGGTTTAAGAAGGCTGATTTAGTTAAATACCTGCTAAGCCTCAGTGCTTAGCTTATATTATCTCCTTTATTCTCCATCAGGCGTCTAAGGTTAAGTATCACTACTCCGTGTGATGGGTGAGCATCCGGCACCCAGGGTGAGAATCCGGCACCCAGGGTGAGAGTCCTGTGCCTGGTTTAAGCACACAGCCTCACTCATGGGCCATCCAAGAGTCTAGACTTGACTTACGTAGTGCTCAGTACTCCACATAGACTAACATTTAATCCTCACGTCGCCCCAGTGAGAGAGGTACTGTTATTACCTCTGTTTTACAAATGAGAAACTCATACCCAGAGAAACTGAAGAAGTTTCAGGACCCAGATCTGAACCAAAGCTGTACTCTTGAGAGTGAGGCTCTGTGTCTTGGAAAAATTCCTGTGCCACCAGGTGGCTGTCTGCACTAATGGCACCCCAGGTTCCCATTGGGTTGGCACCACATGGTTGAGAGCAACTCTGTCCTTGCTGCATTCTCCCAAGCACCCAGCTACAGAGGTGCCCCGTGCCAGGTGGGCACTGTGCAGCGGGTCAGGGTGTGAAGCACAGGCCTCATGCTCATTTACAATTCCGCCCACTGATATCTTATCAATGGCAGCAGCAGTTGGTGACGTGCCATTTTAAATCTTCTAAAGCTAAGCTGTACAATTGGAAAGAAACCTCGTATCATTAACAGGTAAGGGTGGATATTTCCATTTCTGGGTATGATCTAGGTTGACCCTGATCTCCCAGTTTGGGCTGGATGATCTAGAAGGCTACAAAGATCCCAATGAAAGAATGGTGCTTTTGCCTCTCTTTAGCGCTCTCAGATACTCTCTCCAAACACACTTTTATTCCTGGCATGGTGTACAGTACCATATAGCAGGTAGTCAGGAACTGTTTGAGGAATAGTGTTGAATCAGTAGCTGTCAAGTACCTCGGTTGTTCGGAAACTGGCTTGCACTGGGGGTCTTGGGGACAGTACGGAGCATTCAGAAGAAATTGTTCCCCTAACAGGCCTTCCTACACAGCTGCTTCAGGCCCGGGAGGCCCCATGAACCACCTTTATTCTGTTGCCTCCATTTCTTGTTTTTACAGCCTCTTTTGGAAGGAAACTGCCACACACCTTGGAAGCCAGTGAAATAATACTTGTGCTTCTGGGGCACAAAAAGTGCCGAGAGCCTGCAGCTGTCCACCCATCATGGGTCAAAGGCCCAAGTGAGTCGCCTGAACCCCATATCCACACCCAACCACTCAGGGACCTCAGGTGGTGCCATAACGTCTCATAACAGATGCATTGTAGCCATGGGAGAGAGGAAGGTAATGAAAACACCCAGTGACCAGTAAGTTGGTCAAATTATAGCAAAGATAGAAGAAGAAATTATGGCAAAGTTAAGCATCTATGAAAAAAAAGTACAACAATGTATTTTAAGTTCACTTCATAAAATGTGAACCACGTGGATGCATTATATTCCATACCCGTCCTCTGTAAGCATCTGATTCTACAGGGTAGACTGTTGCCAAGTAGGAACTTGCCCTGTTATGCTGGCGGCTTTATTAATGTTCACTAGCTAATAACTCTAGCAGAATCAACTCTCTGATATTCACGATACCTTTGAGATGTCCTCCACATTATGGATAAGATATTAATTTAGTTCCATGACAGTGATTACTCTGAGTCGTTACTCTGCTAATTAATACTCAAGAAATGATGGGTAACAGAGAGTTGTAAACTTGGTAATGTGTTAAGTATGACCAGAAATATGACTGTTAGATAGAATTTAAATGCTTGGTCCATTATTATCACAAATAATTTACAATGGAAAATGAGATTAAAAATACTCACCATCACTTAGTTTGGAAAGCAATGATAACAGAGCTTTTCCATTGCAATTTATAGTCCATCTAGAGAGAATGGATTTGGCTTCCCATATGGATACGGCATGATTTAAAGGTCTATGTCCCCATGATAATATATTTTGAGGCTGTCTCTTGTGTGACACGACATTAATTTTCTCTGGCTTTCTGAACACTGATGAGCCCGGAGTCCAGTGATAGAGGCAGGATGGAGACTGACGCCTCATGCCTGAGGACCCAGTGCTGGCCCTGGCTGGGAATGATACAGGCGGCCACCAGGGACTTCTTTGGACCCTCGAAATCGGGACTTGCCACTGGCTAATTATACTCTTCACTCACCGGGCACTTTTGATCTTGGAATAAATAAGAATCAGTCTCCTAAACACTGTCAAGGAAAGGAAGGTTTTTATTTATTCGTTGAGTTAATCAATACTGAATACATACTATGTGCCAGACCCAATGGCAAGAGCTACAGACACAAACGTGGCTTGAGATAGGACCCCTTCCCTTGAGGAGATTACAGGCTGATGAAGGAGATGGACATGTCACTCAGTGAGCTGAGGCAGAGGGGGAGGTGGCAGAGGCCCCATTAGGGGCCCAGGTGGGGTCTGACTCAGATAGGAAGGCAAGGAAAGCTTGGAGGAAGAGGACCTCCAAAGCAGTGGAGGGAGGGATTAAGAGTGTTAGCTCTTGAGCCCTGAAGACCTGAATTCAAATCCCAGCTCCATCACTTACCTGCCCCACGACTTTGGCCAGCTGTTTCATGTCCTCAAGCTTCATATGTAAAATGGCGATAATAATAATGTTTATCTCCTGGGATTATCATAAAGGTTCCATAAAATGGCACCTGTACTCGTATTCAGCACAGCACCAGCATGTGGTATGTGCAGAAAAAATATCAACCATTAATATTACAGCGAAGAACCGGTAGTGATCAGCCAGAATAAGAAGGAGGGGATGGATGTTCTGAGATGAGGGCAAAGGGACAGGTGTGTGCAGGGTGAGCTCCTTCTTAGGTTCCTCAGTACGGCTAAAACAAGTCTGTGAGTAGAGGAGATGAGACTAAGGTGGCTGCAGAGGTCAGGTCCTGAGGGCTTGTGTGCTAAGCTAGGGAGTGTGAACTTTCTTCTAAAAGCTGTGGGGACCTACGGAGGGGTTTAAGTGATAGAGTCAGACTTGCGGTTTATCCAACAGCACAGTGGTGTTTGGAGAGGAAAGAGAAAGACCAGAGTTGGGGAGAGCGGTCAGGAGGCTCCTGCAGCACCAGATTAAGGAGGAAACGGTTGCACGCCAGTCACACGACTTTTAGTCAGTGTTAGATTCTGCCAGGTTTCGAATAACACGTCCTTCATCTGCCACTATGGCCACTTACACATTCACTGTTTCCATTTGTGGTTTTAAATATGAACGTGGGGTTATTCGTCTCCCTAAGGAGTCCATGTGCTTAGTAGTTTAGAGGCTACTGGAAATCTTCTTGCCAATGAATGATTCCTGGAAGTAAGCCAGGCCCTTTGGGTGGGAGGGATGAGAAGGCCAGAACTCCAGGAGAGCTGGATGGAAAATGACAGCTCCAGGCTTGTAGGAGTGAACCCACCCACACGTCTTAGAAGTCATGTACTCATGGATTGCTCAGCTGTCTGCTCCCAGGGTATAATTTAGTCCCCTACTGCACCTCCCTATATATCCCAGCATACAGCAGCTGACATTCCCTTTGGGTCACTGCCACGCTAAGCTGATGGAAATGACTGCAGTAGTCCAAGTGTTTGGTCCTTCTGTACCTTGGTTTCTTTGGCAAGGAGAAGGTGATGACTCTATTCTCCTTAAAACTGTGTGAGAGTGTGATTTAGATTGGAAAGCGGCATGACCATATCTTAGACCAGAGGTCATCAAAGCTGTCAATGTTCTTATTTGCCATGGGACCCTTTGTGATATGAGAGCCCATAGGTAAAACAGAGAGAAATTCATCTGCTGCCGATGAAGTGGGGCAGGAGGGAGCAGTGTTCTTTCATCTTAGCTCCTTGCCCTTGTTCTACCAGATCAGGTCAGGAGAAAGCCAGAGCTGGATGTTTCAATAAAGCCCTGCGGGTCAGAGACTACTGACAGGCAGAGCGTGAATATTTTCTCGCACAGGAACCTTGGGAACCTTCTGTCCCTTATGACTGAATTGTGTCCAAGTGACACGCAGGAGACCAAAGGCAGGAACCCTGTCTCATTCATCTTTGATTATGTCCCTAAGTGCCCAACACAAGTTAGGTGAATGAATCAAAGTCTCTGTGATTTGTTTAGTAAATGACTTCTTTTGAAGGTCCTAGTTGTATCTCAAAGTCTGGAAAGGTTAATTTACCCAAAAAGGGCAGTTGGCTCTCCTTTGGTTTGCTGAACTCTGGACCCATGTGCCTAACTCTTCATTCCAGTGAGAAACTGGGCATAAAGAAGCCACAGAATTGGGGGGGGGGTCTGCTGTGAGCAGCCCGTGGGGGGTCCTGCAAGGAGCTGGAGGGAAAGGGGGACCCAATTCACATGGGAGCCTTTCATGTCCTTGGCCCTCCCTGCCAACCAAGCACCGTTCATTAGTGCTCGCCAGACAGCTCCTTAAAATGTGCTCATGGGTGCATACCTGCAGATGAGTGAGCCCTTTCTCCTCATAAATTTATCCACGCTTAATGTACACCAGCACTGTGCCAAGAATTCCTCATCTATTATGTCATGGAATTATCATATAACCCCGTGAGGTAAGTACTAATGTCATCATCATCTGCAGACATGGAAACTACGGCTTCTGAGACGGTCGTTAAGTAACCTGCCCATGGTAACTAAGGCTCAGTGAGGTTGAATAACTTTCTCAAGGTCACATAGCTTCTGACCTTGAGAAATGTGGCTCATTTTCGGTCATATAAACACCCTTTGACTACAGCACGAGAGAGAGAGGACAGGGCCATTCATTCACTCGGTATGTCTGGAGCATCTGCTATAGGTCAGGACGGTACTGCTCTACTGTCCTGTGCACCATGGCTCCAACAGTGATCCCAACACACAAAAGCCTCTGCCCTCGAGGTGTTTATATTCTGGTGGACTCAACCAGCGTGAGGTCTGTCATCTCACAAAAGCCTTCCCTACCACTTTTGGCCCTGGTGATATCTTATCTCCCTAAGTCCTACAGCTCATGACACATGTACCCTGCTGGCCTTAGAGTTCTTAGCTTCTTTCAAAATCAAGACAAAGGGGATATGGCAGACTAGTAGCTGGATTAACTTATAAGTTGCTTTTTCATTTTCTGGTGGTGATACTGTTTGCAGGAGTCATTTTGACTCTAAGTGGCTTTGCTGTGTTTGTTAGATTTCTGTGTGGGTAAGGCTTATTGTAAGCCTCCAGGAAGCAAGAGCTGTGGCCTGTTCTTTGAACCCCTCCCAAAATTCTTGGTGCCTTTCAGGGCAATTCTCAAGGGCTTAGGATAATATTAATAATTCTTTTATATATTTTATGTATAATATTAAAGTATTAGTAATACTAATGTTATTAATAATCTTTCCTGAGCACTAACTGTGTGCTGGGCACTGTGTCAAACGTTCTACCGCCATGATCTCATTTAATCCTCACCATGACCTGTTTGCTTTTATTATTATTTTCTTATGCCCATTTTGTAGATGAGGACAGCAAGATTCAAGGTCACCGGTAGGAAGTGGGTGCCTGGTGGTTCAGCCCATGTGTCCTGGACGTGAAGATGAAAGGAACCTGGGAATCAGGCTGTACTGCTCCTTCCTTTCTTACCCTTCCTAAACAGGCATCAGGACTGAAAAGGATGCTGTCACCAGCCTAACCCCCTGCACCAGAGGATGCCCAGAAGGATGCTTCTTCACTCTCTCTGATAGGACACTGGGGTTAGGGATCCTTCTGGTGAGTTCTGGCCGAAAGCATCTTATGAGAACAACTGTTGAACCTTTGGGATGGTGGCTGAGGAACAGAAATTCAGAGCGGCTGCCAACATACGGTGCATGGACGGTATCTTGACTTCCTTGCTAGTGTCATCGTATAAATTGTTCCCATCCTAAGTGCAGCAAGCCGTGATGAACTAACTCTGAGTAAGAGAAATGACAGGTTAACTTGCCTTTCATTTGTTTTCCATAATAAGTGCAATATTTCCTTGAACACTTTAAGTCATTAACATTTCAATTTATTCATGTTCTTTTTCTCCGGTGCCCTAATGGCAATATTACATAATTATATTTGCCGTCTAACCATCAGCTTTGAAGGCTCTTTGCATGCCCAAAGGGGCCACTGCCACTGCCTTTGTTAGCCTGTCGGTTTGAGGAGGCAGTTGGCTTTTTTACACCACCTTACCTACTTTTTTGCACAGAGGTTGTTAAAGGGGAAAACAAGGCCAGTGCATTAAGTGATGAGGAATTGGGTGAGGGTCCAAGCTCACTCTGGCCATGTACTAGGCGCTGTTCCAAGCACTTTACGTGTATTCACTTATTTAATCCTCCTTCAGGCCTCTGAGGCAGAGTCTATTATTATCATCACATCCACTTCTAATGGCAAGGAAGCTGAGACATAGAGAGAATGAGTGACCTACCCAAAGTCGCACTAGGTTAGTAAGTGGCAGGGCTGGGCTTTGAACCTGTGCCGTCCTCGTCCAGACTCCACCCACTTCCTTACTACATCATGTCTTCCCTGGGGATGCATGAGTCCAGGCAGATTTCAAAGGCCTGCTCTGTCCACCCCTTTCCGTCTCCCCTGTGACCTGACTCTTAACATATAAACTAGTACTGCTGCTGTGTGGTCTTTGGGTTAAAAAGGGTGGGAGAAAAGTGGCAAAGTGATAATGGCACAATTAAGTGTGCTTCAGCATTCTTGCATCAAACCTCCAAATGGTAGACTTTGCCTAAAGGCTCACGGCCTTTGAGAAGTTGTTAGGTTTAAAACACATGAAGGTATAAGCAAGCATAAATTTTAATGAGCAAATTTAAAATGCCCTCCCACCCCCAGATCTTACCATTTGAAGATCATGACTGAGGCCATGTGCAGGTCAGCAGGCATGCCTGAAAACTAGGAAACTTTCTGATTGTATTGGCATTGCTCCTTTAGGTTACAGGTGAATTTCAATCGGCCTTCCACAAATCAGGCCCTGAATATTTCTCAGTGTGTCTGTTAGTACACACCGAACTCTACCTGGGCACATGCCAGGAGGTAACAGAAATTATTATTACATCAAAATAATTATGCCTGTGCTTTTGGTCTTAGAAACACAAACCGAGGCTACTGATGTGGAAAGGGGAAGAGACTAAGAGGAATATTTTAATTTTGGAAAACAGGCCTTAACCATCAAAGAAATTGCACTCTTTAATTCATTAAAAATTACCACATTCCTTTCAAATGAGAATAAAACTAATATATATTTTTTTAATGAATGAATGAATGAATTTATTTATTTTGGGCTGCGTTGGGTCTTTGTTGCTGTGCATGGGCTTTCTCTAGTTGTGGTGAGCGGGGGCTACTCTTCATTGCAGTGCACGGCTTCTCATCGCGGTGGCTTCCCTTGTTGCGGAGCACAGGCTCTAGGCACGCGGGCTTCAGTAATTGTGGCTCACAGGCTCTAGACCTCAGGCTCAGTAGTTGTGGCTTACAGGCTTAGTTCTCCACGGCATGTGGGATCTTCCCAGACCAGGGATTGAACCCGTGTCCCCTGCATTGGCAGGCGGATTCTTAACCACTGCACCACCAGGGAAGTCCCCAAAACGAATATTTCTTAATGCTTGTTCATTGTTAATATTATGCCAATTACTGCATTATTCTTGGTTGATAAATATTCAGAGGATAAATGAAGCCCACAAGATGGATTAATTCTCCAGCAGTACAAACAAAAACTTTCAATATTTTATATCACATAATTAAATGCTGTTTGCTGTTTCTAGAACCAGGACTTGGGACATGTTAATTAATTGCTTCAAGAAGACAGTAAGACATGTTTCACGGTTGATAGTTGGAATCAGATATTTATAAACACTGCACAACACTGCTGATGAATTACATTTGCAGAATAAATCCTACCTGCAGAAGTCTGGGGGCACCATGCCATAAACATTGATCCTGTCACAGAGCTCCAGGGCAATCGTCATTGTGAACCAGCCAGTGCTGAGCCAAGTGTTGGAGATCTTCCTGGAAGGAACAACAGTTAAGTCTGCAAGCTGGTAAAATAATCATTATACCCACTCCATCTTAAATCCTTTCTGGAACAAGGCTGACTATAAACACACACACGCTTTCTCTCTCCATTTGGTAAACTCTCTCTGTCTCTCTCTCTCTATCTGCTAAAGCTGGAAGTTTAGCAGATAGAAATCTGTTACTCATACCACCATATTCTATGATAATATGATAAATGATGTCAATACTCCATCATGGTGGATTCTCAAGGGACTTCTACATAGTCAAAGATGATGATCAATGTTTCAATGTTTAAGTGTGAATTATTACCACTCAATTTCTTGTAAGATGACAATCCTCGTGTGTCGGCTCTTTATTAACTAGAATACTTGACTAGCTATAAGTATTCTTTTTTCTCCACACAGGGTGGATAACGAAGAGCTTACTAAATGTGAATAAACACAGTTGTCTTTATCTATCAATTGATCAACTGATCGACCAAATGATTTAGGGTAGAAGCTTGCCTTCAACTAGACTAATTAGCACCAACATCTTGACTGAATGTCTTTCCTTAGAAGGAGTACATTCATTTGGGAATGGGCTAATGACCAGAGGAAAAGGGACACAGGGATGCTTAAGTTTAATTGAGCATTTGCTTTATTTTACCTCAGAACAGTCCGAGCCCTGTGACAATTTTTATTAAAAGACCAAAAATGGACAGAATTTAAGGAATAAATCGGTGGGTTCCAACATTCATTCATTTGCCCATTCAAACATCTGTATTGAGCCCTAACCACACACCAAGTCTAAGGGTAATCGTGGAGACACAACATCAAGGTCTAATTTGACTTGTGAGGATGACTCGGTCCACCATGCTATGCTGCTGTGGATATTAATTTCAATTCTTCGGGGGTTGCTGCATTTACTTTTTTTTTTTTTTTCAGTGCTTGTGGCATGCATCATTAGCCAGTTTCAAACACCTTATCCCCAAGGTCAGACTGTCTGACTTTGCCCAGCCATAGCACCGTATGTGATGTGAATGAAAGAGCCGCAGGAAAGCTTTTCTACTTGCACTGCATAGCACCCCTCTTTGAAAAGGAAGAGTTTTTGTTAAGCAGTTTGCATTATTTCCATTTCACATAAGGAATAACAACCAAAAAAGGCATTTTAAGATGTCTTTTTTCACATACCTGACAGGAATGGGTAATTTAGTCATTCCTGAGTTCGTGGCTTCAACTTTCTAGTTCTTAACTCCTTTACTCATTTTTATTTTCCATTCCATTGTATCCGGATCCAGTAATATCCCAGGAAGTACATTTAAAAAATTCTCAAGATGGAAATAGCATGGATTTGTATCTTACTAGTTTCTGTTATTCACCAGCGAAATGACCTGAGGCAGGTTATTGCTGTTCTTTGAACCTTGATTTCTTATCTAGAAAGCAAGCATGGGAAGCTCTATCTTCCTGTGCTATTTCGAGGACTAAAGGAGAGAACATCATAAAAAGTTATCTAGTCTGGTGTGTTGATACATCAAGATCCCTTCCTCGCCTCTTGGTTGCTAGGTTGGAGCAAATGAAATAATAATTCAACCATTACTCCCAGTGCTTTTTAGCACACACAAAACAACTGATATCCTTCCAACACTGCTACTGGCTCTTGTGTAGGAGCCATCATCAGTAGTCAGGGCAGTACAGTAAGTCCCTTACATACGAACTTCCAAGTTGCGAACTTTCATAGATGTGAACGTGCGTTTGCACGTCCAATCGCATAAGTTAGTTCACGTGTCTGGCGTACATAGTCACATGCATGCATCCTCTACGAGTGGTTGTGCTTTTGTGTACTTTACTGTACAGTACAGTATAGAGTACAGTAGTACAGTATCTTTATTACAAGCCCAGGATGTCATCTATGATGAGGAAAAAAGAGCTACTACCCAGACATCGCTGGATTTTTTTTTTTCAAGAGAGTAGATAGAATTGAATCCAGCAAGGGAATGGAACCTGTGCCATCAGCATCAGGCGTGAGTGACATTGCTGCTTGCCCTCCATCTCCTGTTGCTGACGATCCTTCAGCTCTACCATCTCCCACCTCCTCTCCCTCCTCCAGTCAGTAAGTCTTCTTGCCTGTTCACTAGATGCCAGCTCCTGTATGCAGCTGTTGTACTGTACTACTGTACTTTTCAAGGTACGGTACTGTAAGATTAAAAACTTTTTTTATTTTTTGTGTTTTTTTTAATGTATTATTTGTGTGAAAAGTATTATAAATCTATTACAGTACAGCACTATATAGCCGATTGTGTTAGTTGGGTACCTAGGCTAACTTTGTTGGACTTACGAACAAATTGGACTTATGAACACACTCTCAGAACGGAACTTGTTCATATGCAGGGGACTCACTGTAATTAGAAAATTCTGGAGCCTCCAGCCTACATAGGTATTAACAATCCCCCTTGTTTTTCACCAGGGCTCTAAATTCATAAGAATTTTGGGACTGAAGGAGGTGGGACAGAGCAGAGCTGACTGTATGGGGGAGGGGAAGAGAAGGCAGTGCCTTGCCTCAAGTTAGACCTTGTCTTCACCAAGGCTGTGACCTTGAGATGGCAGGTTGTTCTAGACTTAAACTGGGAGAGTGAATAACTGGAATGATGTGGAGCCCAGGAGGAGAATGACAGCTTACTTATACCCCCAGATTCCTGATCCAAGAATCACACTCATGTCCCTATGCTTTTGAGTTGTAGGAAACACTAAGATGGCTTTTCCCAGTGGTAGAAACTTCCCTACAACTTTGGCTTTCTTTTGTGTGATGTAGTAGAAATCACAAGCCACAGCCTGAAATATAGGGGGATGAGACTCTACAGGAAAAGATTTAATGGGTAAAAATGGGGAGAATAAAAAGTGGAGGACTGAAGAAACTAAGGTGAACATTTCTTTAAAGTGCCACTTAAAATTCCCCGGGCTTGCGAAATAGTAGTCTTTTGGGATCACATGCTATAGATATGCAACTGCTTTGTGCTGTCTTTCTAAAAAGATTTGAACTCTTTTTCCAACAAAGGAATATCTAGTGTTTTTACACTTAATCAGCTGTAATGAAGGAATATGAAGAGCTGTCATGTGCTAATTAGGGAAAATTATCAGATATTCTTTTATATGATGAAGTAACACACTGAGCTGATAATGCTATAGTACACACTAAATTACAATTAAAGGCCTTTCTGCTCCACCAGAATCTCATTTATAATCTCTATGGAAATATTCTTCCTGCAGTTATTTCATTTATACTTCTTTTATCTAATTACTATAATATTGGTTCTGAATCATATTTTCCTAATGTACCCTGTTCAATTATAAAGTTATTTTCAAGTGCAGTTACTTTCTAATATCAAAGAATACCACTTGGCCATCTATGTCATTTGTCATGCTTCTTAATTGCAGATTGTTCCTGAGACATTTTTTTCTCCACTTTTAAGTAGGGTGAAATTTCCATAAATCAAAATTTATTGAATTATCTCATTTCTTCAAAATATTAGCCTGAAATGAATGTCCTGATTATGAGATTGCAAAATTAGATATTCCATACTTTGTGTATCTTTAATCCATGCCACTGTTTTGTTAGGTTTCAAGAAAAGCGTACACAGAGGCAATACTGTTAGACCTTAAATGTTTTGTGTTTTAGTTTATAGAAATAGTTTTGTTGTGAAGGGCTGTTTCTGACTTTGTTCTTTAGCTTCGAGTAGACTGAAGATTAAGAATATGGACACGTGAGAATATTGAGTCAATAAAATATTAGCTTCTTTAAGACAGTTTCTTAAAGGTAAGAGGCAGAAAGATTCTAAAAGTTGACAGTGTACTTTGGCATCCTACAAATCCATCAGTGTGATTCCCTGTGTGGGGACTGCATGGATCCTAGTAGATGGATGAGAAGGCTGGCAGCCAGTCCATGAAATTTTATCTGTCTCTTACCATCTGGGCTCACTAAGGACACAGGCTTATTGAGCAAAATGTTTTCACTGGTCAGAATTTAATGAATTTAGTGAGTGGGTTATGTCCTGATGTGAGATTGTTTCCTAAAGATGTAAGGATGTAATGACTAGTCTCCAAGTTTTCAACTTAATCCCTTAAGAAGATCCAGAGCAATGTGTAAATATCCTAAATAGCTAACACTGCAGTAGTGTTTCAGGAATACTTAAATTTAGCAAACAACCATTAAACTCAAAAGAGAGAAGTGTTTTCTATTGAAGAGAGTCTTTCTACTTATTTTGAATTTTCCAACCAGAAAAAATGAAACTGTAAATAACTTCCCTCATTCTCCTTCTCTTATAAAGTGCTCTCTTAGTTAAATAACTCATTCAAATGAGCAACAGTCTGGGTTTTTTTTCTTATTTGTGGTTTTTAAAGGACAGTAAGTGACTGGATTTCATGACAGCATGTGATGGCGACCAGAATCCCCCACGTGATCTACTGGCTGGGCTAACCATGGAGTCACCTGGGCTTCCAGGGAAGGAGGCCACAGTGCCAGTGGCCAGGTCCACCTCTCCTCAGTCCATCAGATGCCATGTCCGCTTTTGCCTGGACCAGGCCTCAAATGCTCACAAGGTTTTAAGGATTTAAAAAGAAAGCTCTTCCCTGCAAAGAATTTGGGAATGATGACCTTTGGTCTTTCTTTAAGCCTCTGTTCTTCATAATGAGCTGCCTAAGCTGTAGCCAAAAGGATTTAGTGCTTCACATTCTTTACTTATCGTATCTCTTTAGTTTTAAGATAAGAAATTGATGCAGGAACAGGTTTTGTAAGGGAGGGGGTAAATTACATCACTAAATGTGTATTAGTTATAAACATACGTATTTTAGAATTAAGGAAATGAGGAAATTTAATTATTAGACTGGTCCCACGAGGCCTAGTCACTATGCCCTTGTCACATGTGAGGTTACTGAAATGTTAGATATCTTGTCCAAGGCCATATAACTAGAGAGGATCAAAGAATTCCAACCCAGAGCTGTGTGTTTGGACTACACCACACTGCTCCTTTCAATACCTATAGCTGTCCTTTTCTTCACCTAGATTTGGCCAGCTCCCCACCCTTTATCTCTGCTTCCTCTCTGGCTACTCCTCGCCAAGCACTCCTGTTGCAGCCACAGGGACTTTTCTCCAAACCCCTGGAAGTCCTCTCACCTCCGAGCTCTTATGCCCATAAGGATGTTTCTCTCTCCCCTTCTCAGGTTCTTCTTTACCTGGATAAATACTTATTGGCCTAGGTCTCAGCTTAAATACACCTTTTGGAGAAAGTCTTTCCATCACACCCTCATCTTCTAGACCAGTGCTTTTCAAAAGATTTTGACCTATAGTCAGAAACACATTTTACCTCATGATTGAGCATATATGCTCACATGGTTTTCATTTCATTTTAGTCTTCTAAAGTGTGTAATTTAGTTTTTTTAAAATATACTCACAGAATTGTGCTCTCATCATCCCTATCTAATTCCAGGGCAATTTTATCACTTCAAAAGAAGACCCTGTATATGTATATTTCTATGTATAAAACCGAGACAAATTTTATCCCATGAAATAATACTTTGCCTTACTTACTATAGGAGATGAATGCTGATATTGTCTGTTTTATTCCATTCTTTCCATTACATTAAAAAAATCTTGCAGTGACTCAATACGTACATTTCATGTTCCATTACTGAGTTGTAAGCAACAGTTTGGTAAGCCTTGTCCTAGACTACAGCAGGTCTCTCTGTCCCACTGGTCATAGCACCGTTTTCTTCCCCTCACATGACCTAGCACACTGGCCACTACTTGGTGAATATCTGCTGGCCCTGTTAAGACTATATTCTGGGAGGGCAGGGTCTAGATCTGCCTTATTTCTGACTGTGTATATCCCCAGTACCAGGTGCAGAAAAGTAATAGGTACTCAGTCAATATATGTTGACGGAATAAATATTTGCCTTTGAAAGAGAAACATAACCCTATACACTTATTTCTGGTTAGTGTTCACACAAGTAAAATAAAATGCAATAAACCTATTATCTTGCACTTACTACCAGTGTAAGCCAGGAGCAGTGTTGCCTCATCTTCCAGAGTAGGGATTTGGCCCTGAATTATCTGCATAAATGTCTCAGTGCTTCCTTTCACTTTGCCCTATAAATTCAGCTTCAGCAGTCCAGGCTCCAGGAGGACCCTACCGATGAGCTCTATAGGTGGCATGAGCAGTGTGGTCACAACAAAAAGCACTGAGCAAAAGCCTTTAGCAATAAAATGATGCCATTTGCAGCAACATGGATGGAACTAGGGATTATCATATCAACTGAAGTAAGTCAGAGAAAGACAAATACCATATGATATCACATATATGTGGAATCTAAAAAAATAATATGAATGAACTTATTTATAAAACAGAAACAGACTTACAGACTTAGAAAACAAATTTATGGTTACCAAAGGGGATAGTGGGGGAAAGAGATAAATTAGGAGTTTGGAATTAACTACTACTATATATAAAATAGATAAATAACAAGGACCTAGTGTAGAGCTCAGGGACCTATATTAAATATCTTGTAATAACCTATAGTAGAAAAGAATCTGAAAAAGAATATATATATTATATATGTATGTGTATATATAATATGTATAAAAGTTATATCTCTATAACTGAATCACTTTGCTATACACCTGAAACTAACTCAACACTGTAAATTAATTATACTTCAATTTTTAAAATGGTTTAAAATTAAATTAAAGAAAAGCTTAAGGAGATGAGCTTATCTGACATAAGCATAAAAAAAAAAAAAAACCCTTTGCTTTTGTTGAATCAGCCAGCAAGGACATTTCCTCACCCTCCCCTGGACCCCGGGCACCCCCTGCCCCCGCCTCTGTACCTGTCTTTGCCGGTCTCGCGCTTGAAGAGCTCATCAAACTGCAGCATCTTGTGGCGCGTGATCATGAAGGCCTTCAGCCGGGGCAGCACCTGGTTCAGGAGCTGCAGGTTGTTGTAGACCTGGCCCTTGCCGTCGCGCCGCATGTAGCTGCTGGGGCCCCAGAAGATGAACACGGTGCCCTGGCTGACGTTGAGCAGGTCGTGGCGGTTGCGGAGGATTCGCTGGAGGCTGGAATGCGCGATGACCCTCAGGCTGGTGCGATTGCCCACGTCGTGCCCGTAGCCGCGCGTAGGGGCGTCGTTCATGCGGATGACGCACTCGGTCTGGTCAATCCGGGGGCCTCGCAGGCTACGCAACAGATGCCCCGAGCTCGTCACTAGGGCGCAGTCCCTGCAGTGCATCTTCAGGGGCTGCAAGAAGGGGGAGAAGGGTCGCATCAGCGGCAGCACTCGCTTGGCACCAGCAGGTCACTTTCCTGCCTCCGAGGGCTGCCATCTTCACTCCTCTCCCTCCTGTGCCAGAATACATCCCTTCTGCTATTACCTCATCCACCCCTACATTCTCTTCCAGACTGGTGACAGGGAGTACTGGACAACAGCGAAAGAGAGCCAGCGGCGACCTGTTGACCACTGGGCTCTGGGCTTTACTGATATTAATAGATCAAATCGTCATATCAACCCAGCAAGCTTGCTGTTGCTGCCATTTTACAAATAATGATACCCTAGGCTCAGAGCTGTTGAAAGATTTGCCCAAAGATGCATAAGTAGCAAGTAATGAAGTCATGCTTTCAAACCCAGGTCTTTCTGAATCCAAAGTTACCCCCAAGTTGAAGAAAAGACTATACTACACTTTGCTGTGACACTAGTTTTAATGCTCTTAACTCACCTTATTGGAAGTTAAGCATGTATCAGTGTTCTTGGATGCTGTACAAATATATTTATCCTAAATAGACATCGTCTAAGAATCATGTGAGAAAAGACATGCAAATTGTAACCCCTCAGAAGCCATAATTTTGAAATGACAATTAGGGGAGTTTCTCCCATTTTAAGGGGAGAGGGAGAGAAATTGAGTCAGTCCATCTTCAAAAATGTAAAGAAAGCCTCAAGCTCATCCACTGTACTTGCGCCCTGTGGAAGCCCTGGCCCTATGGTGCCCACCAGGGACAACGCCAATGACAATGCTCATTTCAACATCCTGAACCAGTGATGTACTTTCTGAACACCTACATTCTTACAAGTTAAACATTTCCCTGTTCATGTTTAATGAGAAATATCTCTCAGTTGCTGTTTGAAGATAATGTAATTAGGGCCGGAGGCCCAGCCCAGCAAGTGCACAAAAAAATGATAATCGAGAATGTTCTGAAGGACAGTTGCACCGTTAGATTTTCCCCAGAGCCTCTGCCCTTCCTCTCTGTTAACTCTGAACTGGACGCACTGGCTCCCTGCACAGTCTCAGAAAACTGGATCCAATTTAGTCCTGCGTACATACAGTCTTGCATTTACTCTTGGAGTTTCCTAAGCCATAGCTCTGTCTTCCGAACCAGACAGAGAGAACCAAGGGCGGTCACCCCAAGGGCACCCACACAGGATGGTCCAGGCTTGTCTACACTACCTGTTAGCTATGGGACCTTGGCAAGTCACTAACCTCTGCAAGTCTCACTTTTCTCATTTTTAGCCGAGGATAATTGATGCCCCATTCCACTCTGATAGAATTAAAATGTACACAGTGGTAGGTTGAGCCATTTAAAATTGCCAGTATTTGACCTGCGAAAGTAGCAATTGCATGGGGTTGAACCCAGTCCTTACCATAGGACGTGGCACGGCGTCATTATTTAAGTGAAGGCTGCTCTGGGGCTTTTCAGGCAGAGTAGAGCGCATGGTAGGTACGCACCACATCAGTGTGTACTGATCGCTCTGGGTTTCTAATTGACACATGGGCTTATGAAATGGCGATTCTACCACTGCAAATTCTCATCATTCATTTGACATCCAGTTACTCTTAGGTGACAAATGTACTGGGCAGCAAGAATGCGAATGGAATGGAAAAACAGAGCCCCTCAAAGTTTATACTTTACTGGGGGGCAGTAGGTCAGAGATGTGCAATGACATGTGACACAATGCGGGGCTGTGCCGCACTGTTAGTAAAGGGGGCTGTTTAGAGCACAGCCGGGCTGGGGGCACAAAGGAAAGAGGGGTCAACTTAGTTAATATTTCTGATGTTCTCTATGTGCCAGGCACTGTTCTGAGCTTTTTATATAATTTCATTAATTCTTCCAAAAAACCTGTAAGAAAGATACTACATCGTCACCCCTGTTTTACTAAGGAGAATATTGAGAGGCAGAAGAGGAACCCGGTTTGTTAGGGGTTGTTTGGGTTTTAGCATCCAAAGTCCTGTATCCTGGGAAACCTCTACTCGTGTGAAAACATTCCTACAAAGATGACAGGGGCGTCTGCAAATAGCATGTGAGTAAATGATGATTAGGATCAGGAGACCCAGGGTCTAAAGCAGACTTTATCACAAATTGGGTACTTAACTTTCTCACCCCTAAAACAAAGAGAGCGCCAACTAGACACTTGTGGCCAGATGATATTCATTCGTTCATTCATTTAACAGACACTTATTAAGCACTTAATACACCCCTGAGGTACAGTGTAACTCAGTCCATTTGCTTAATAAGGTCACTTTGCAAAATTTCATTCCACTGGACCCGAAAGCCATTGGGACCTGCTTTTTCTCCTCAGACTCACCTAGAACTATTATCCTGAATTTTCCAGTTTGATTTATAATTTCAAGACATTGTGCTCATTTTTACTGGGGAAAAAATTCTAAAGAAAGGTCCCAGCATTTCTTTCCCCATAATTAATTATTCTGCTGTGATTCTCAGAGCATATGAACACCCTTTCAGGGAAGGCCAAGGTTCCTGACTGTGCCATACGGACCCTCTGTGATTACTGGGCACCACCAGAACATGCTGGGATCCACCCAGTCCCAGAAAGCCCTCCCTCATGAGTCCTGCCCACCTGCCTTAGCTCTGAGGTATTGATTACCTCAGGCACCAGCATCCTCTCTTTGAGTTGTACAGTTGCACCAAACAATGCAAAAAAGTTCTAAGTCTGAATTATGCCTTAAGTGCCTTTCGGTAAGTGGTGCCAATAAAGTGACAATAGCTCTTCTAAACAATGTTACACTTCCTGCAGTTGAGAGGAGCATGTACCAAAGGCTGAATCACTTCCAAAGGCAGAAACGAAGTCTCTTTCCTGCATTCAGAGGGACTAAGGTTATCTTGGGAGGCAGAAGGACTATACAAACTGAGGGACCCAGGTTCTTGGGATTTTACAGTCCCCTGAGACAGCCATGTTCCTGCACATCGAAGTACCATTATCATCCTGAGTGTCTTAATGACATGGGTGAAAATACTCGTGCCTTTGGTGAGTTAAGATTCCTGATGTAGTATTGAACATGTTCTTCCCTTAAACACTCAGATGCTGGGTTGATGAATCACTCCACGGAGCATGGGAAGGTGAACTTGGGGCTCTGCCAGCAGGCCAGGGAGATAAAACTCTACCGAGGACAGGAGACGGGAGGTGGCTCCTGGTGGACTCACTGCCTACCTACGCCTTCTCTCCTACTTCTTTCTCACAGTATTCAGCCTCCCTGATTCTTGGGGACATTTTCCTTAAAGACTCATTTGTTGAGGGGTTCCGCCCTTTGTAGGAAACATGGACACCCGTGTTAGGTTACTCCAACCTTGGTAATCTCTCTGGCTTCCTGACCTATGTACAGCACTCAATTAATACTAAATTGATTGATGGGTTGATAAGTGAGTGAATGAAAGCCAACCTCCAGGCTTCTCAGTCCTCTGAGAAAACCTCCATATATACAAAGAAGACATGATGTGATGCCCTAACCAACAATTCTCCTGCAGCCCTATGTACTAATACCACGGAGAGAAGCAGGGAAGAGCACAGAGGAAGCTCTGTCTGCAGAGAAGGAGGCTGGGCCATTTGCCTCAGGGCCACTCAACCCAGGGAACCACAATGGCCAGAGCCCAGGGCACTGCTTGCAATTAATGGCTGACTGGGAAAATGGCCCAGGACACAGTAAGGGCCATTAAACCCAGCTGGTTATTAATCCCCAGTAAGAGCTTGATGCCAAGGTCATTAGAGCTATTGTGCAGTGAAAAATGCTGAGGAAAATCTACAAGGCACGGAGGAGTTATCTCTTCTCCAGGACACTGATGCTCAGAGCAGCAGCCCAGGCCCCAGGAGTGCGGTGCACAGGAGCCTATGGGGGCAGGTGGGCTGGCTTCTAGAGGGAGTGCGCGCACGCGCGCGCGCACACACACACACACACACACACACACACACACACACGGGCCCACGCAATGCATCATCCCAGTTCCTAGGACAGTGGCTGCAACTCACTGGGGGCTCATGAATGTCTTAGAATATTTTAGAATATTGGGGATATTTAGAATATTTTAGAAGGTGTGAGTGAACTTCTCTTTCCACCCCCGACTCCCGGGGAAAAAAACCCACAATCAGGGGACAGGGGAGAATGACAACTTTCATCACAACTTGCTCCTTTGGGCCACAATGACAGGAGCAATTCCTGCTTGAGAAAGCACGCTCAGGGAATCCAGGTTTGATTTCTGTCACAGCCCGAAGAGCAAGAGCAGAAGGCATTCTCCCTGCGACCCAGCTGATGCCTCCCGAGCCTTTCTTAAAAGAACAGAAAAGGCTAAGTCCAATTTAACTTGACACCTAAAACACTCAGGGACGTCCTTGCAAACATTTGCAGCCCGGCAATCTCAGGCTTCGCTTTAAAAAATTCTGATTTATTGGGCAGAGAGAAAGCCACCTCAGAACATAATGTCCATTAATTTGGTAATGAGACCCGTCTTGCTCTGGGAGCTGATTGTTGGTCTGGAGCAAACATAAGATATATTAAATGGCTTTGCAGGTTTCAAGAATCTCTGCCCTTTCCAGTCTGATATTTTCCAGTAATTACTGGGCTTTTATTACCTGTCAATCTCCATTTACCCTGACACTGGGTATAAGCCACTTTGGTTATTTAATATGATTCACTGGAAAAAATGTTACTCTTCCAAGTTGCTCCTCTCCCTCTTGTTCAATGAAAGCCTTCCCATCAGCAAGAAGTCCTCCTCCCTCCACCAGAGCCACTTTCCATGATTTCCATCCACTGGCTGGCTAAGGATGAAGGAACTCCTTGGGTAGGAGGAAGTACTGAGCAGTGTTTAAAATATGGCCTTTGGAGTCATTGGCTTCGAACTTGCTTCTTCCACTCCTTAGGTGGATAATTTGGGGCAAATTGGCTTAGTTTCTCTGAGCCCCAGTTTCTTCATCTGTGATCTGGTTATAGTAAAGTCAGTCTTAAAGAAAAGGTTTGCCTTTTCAATTAATGGTGTGCTTTCCACCCAGCTGCTCAAGACAAAATTCAAGGATTGTTCTTGACACCTCTTTCTCTGCCCCCTACAATGCATCCAGTCCTATTGGATCTCCTCCTATAGATGTCCCAAATCCTAGCTCTTCTCAACATCCCTGCTGCCACCCCCTTCATCAAAGCCACCATCATCTCTCTTCAGTTCCTGCTGCACACTTGTAACTCTTTACATCCCTCATTCCATCCCTCCTCTATATTCCTGTCTCCACAAAGCTCCTGGGGTGACCTTTAATATGTAATTACCAGAGAGTTCTGTACAAGATTATGCCAATACCATACTGTTTGATTACTATAGCTTTGTAATATAGTTTAAAATCAGGGAGTGTGATGCCTCTACTTTTTTTTTCTTTCTGTTAATTACACTGCCATATCTCCATTTCCTGTTGTCTGATGTGATTTATATTATATAATATAATAATTTATATTATTTCCACACCCAGGATGCTCTTCTCCTGGTCTTTGCATGATGACACCTTCACCTTCTTCAGGTGTTACCTCAAACCACCTCCCCAGAGAGACCTTCCTTGACCCCTTAATATTTCCACTGCCCTCCTTTGCCATCTTCTGTCACTGTCTCCATTATCCAGGCTTATTTTTTTAATCTTTTTTTTTTTTTTTTTTGGTTGCACAATGCAGCTCCCCAGCCAGGGATTGAACACGGGCTCCTAGAGTGAAAGTGCCAAGTCCTAACCACTGGACTGCCAAGGAATTCCTCATCCAGGCTTATTTTTAAACTCAAGCATCACTACCTAAAATAATCTTAACTATGGCTTGTGTGTTTACGTGTTTATGCCTTTCTCCCTTACTAGAATGTAAGCTCCAGGAAAGGTGGAGCTTTGTCTTGTTCACACTGTGTCTTCAGCCTCAAGAATAGTACTGAGAATAAAGAAAAAGTTCAACAAATATTTTTGAATGAATTACTGAAGGATAAACCATGTAGCACCTACCACAGTGCCCAGCACATCAACAGTATGAAAGAAATGTGCTTACTGTATTTGTGTCACCATTCTACTAGTAACCAGTCCCTGATATTTTTTTGTCTGGGTGAGTAGGTTGATATATTCTAAAGCACAGTATTTGAATTCTCCTGCATATGTCATAACCACCTTTAGCACTAAGTGACCATCAAAGAGAAGTCCAGGAAATCCCATTCGTTTTTTAAAATTTTTAATGGAATTGCATTCTCTTTTTTTTACATGCATTATATTTTTAAAATGTCTTTTGACAACTTTATTGATATATAATTTACATACCATAAAATTCACTCATTTTAAATGTAAATTCAATGATTTTTAGAATATTTACAGAGCTGTGTGACCATCACCATGATCTAATTTAAGAACATTCCTGTCATCCTGAAAAGATGCACATCCTTACCAACACTTGTTATTTTTCATCTTATTGATAACAGCCATTCTTACAGATATGAGGTGTTATCTCACTGTGGTTTAGTTTTGCATCTCCCTGATGATCAGTGATGTTGAGCACCTTTTCATGTACCTGTTGGCCATCTGTATGTCTTCTCTAGAGAAATGTCTATTCAGATCCTCTGCCCATTTTTTCTTCCAGTTTTATTGAGATATAATTGACATATAGAACTGTATAAGTTTAAGGTGTACAGCATAATGACCTCTGCCCATTTTTAAACTGGATTGTTTTTGTCTGTTTTTTGCTATTGAGTTGTATGAGTTCTTTATATACTCTGGATATTAACCCCTTATCAGATATATGATTTGCAATATTTTCTCCCATTCAGTAGGTTGCCTTTTCATCTTGTTCACGGTTTCTTTTGCTATGCAGAAGCTTTTTAGTTTGATGGAGTCCCACTTGTTTATTTTTGCTTTTGTTGATTTTGCTTTTGGTGTCAGATTCAAAAAACATCATCACCAAGACCTATGACAAGTAGCTTACAACCTATGTTTTCTTCTAGGAGTTTTATGGTTTCAGGTTTTATGTTCAAATCTTTAATCCATTTTGAGTTAATTTTTGTGTATGGTGAAGAGGGTTGTCCAGTTTCTTTCTCTTGCATGTGGCTGTCGAGTTTTCCCAATACCATTAATTGAGGAGGCTGTCCTTTCCCCTTTGTGTATTCTTAGCTCCTTTGCTGTAAATTAATTGACCATAAATGCATGGGTTTATTTCTGGGCTTTCTAGTCTGTTTCATTGATCTGTGTGTCTCTTTTTACACCAGTACCATACTATTTTATCACTATAGCTTTGTAATATAGTTTGAAATCAAGGAGTGTGATGCCTTCACTTTGTTCTTCTTTCTCAAGATTGCTTTGGTTATTTGAAGTCTTTTGTGGATCCATACAAATCTTAGAATTGTTCTCTCTATTTCTGTGTAAAATGCCATTGGAATTTTCATTGTGTTCTTGATTTGCATTTTCCTAATGACTAATGATGTTGAGCGTCTTTTCATGGTCTTATTTATGCCATTAGTTTTCAGGTTTCTAGTTCCATCTATTGCACCCCATCTCTACCCCAAATAAGTTCCACCATGGGTAGGTGATTCTATTGAACTCTAAGTCAACATTCTGTTGACTTCTGCAGGAGTCTTGTATGTGCAGGACCTACAAGCCAGAGGAGGATGCAGAGTCTATGTGCATGGAAAGTAGAGAGAAAGAGGGGCCTTTTAATCAACACCTTTAAGTCAGGAGAGGTAAATCCAAAGTGGAGAATCAGGTGAGCATTGTCTGGGACATATATTTATATTTAAACCAGATTTTGTAAAAATAGAACTACCATTTGATCCAGCAATCCCACTTCTGAATATACATATGAAGGAGACAAAATCATTCTTTTGGAAAGATATCTACACTTTAATGTTCACTGACGCATTGTTCACAGTAGCCAAGATATGGAAACTCTATAAGTGCCCATTGATGGATGAATGGATAAAGAAAAATGACAGATAAAGAATACTATTCCACACAATGGAGTAGTATTCAGCTATGAAAAGAAGGAAATTCTTCCATTTACAACAACATGGATGAACTCAGGGGACATTATGCTAAGTAAATTAAGCCAGACAGAATACTAGATGATCTCACTTATATTTGGAATCTGGAAAAATAAGTTGAACCCATAGAAAGAAAGAGTATAATGGCAATTGCCAGGGGCTGGGAGGTGGGGTAAATGGGCAGATGTTGGTCAAAGGGTACAAACTTTTATTTATGAGATGAATAAGTTCTGGGGACCTAATGTACAGTGTGGTGACTATAGTTAATAATACAGTATTGTATACTTGAAATTTGCTAAGAGAGTAAATCTTAAGTGTTCTCACCGCACACCCCCCCCCCCACACACAAAAGGTAATGGGAGGTGATAGATGTGTTAATTAATTTGATGTGGTAACCACTTCACAATGTATATCAAATCATCACATTATATACTTTAAGTATATACAATATTATTTGTCCATTATACCTCAATAAAGCTGGGAAAGAAAAGAAAGCCAGATTTTGATAATTAAAGTTAGAAAATTTACCTAGTCACATTATATTGAAATGAGTTTTCCAGAATTACAGAATAGAACGAGTGGCAGAAATCTCAGAGATTAAGTAGCCCAGTAGTTCTCTGAGTATGGTTCCTCAACCAGCAGCAACAACAAAGTCTAGAAACTTTCTAGAAATGCAAATTCTCAGGCCCCACCCTAGAGCTTCTGAATCAGATGCTCTGAGGTGAGGCCCAGCATTCTGTGCTTTAGCAACACAGGTGATTCTGATGCATCCTCAAGGTTAAGAACCCCTGGACCAGGACAGTACCTTCATTTTATCAAAGAAGAAGCTGGAACTCATGAGGTTATGTGATTTGCTCAAGATCTACACACTAAGGGCAGCACCTGGGATAAAACCCCAGGTCTCCTCACTCCACAAATCTAAGAAAATTCGCCTATGTCCGTAGATTGTTCAAAGTCACAGGGCACTCACTGAAAAGGAGTCATGAATTAATAGTTTACTTAAGATGGAACCTACAAATGGAAGTGATATGGTGGAGACAGGCGAATAAGAAGGAACATCCCTTATGTGATATGCTGCCCTCAGCAGGGCTGCCTGCCTTTGTACCATCTGCCTGCTTATTTGGAAGGAAGAACCAGGAATAGCTAGAAAGCATCCAAACCCCCTACTGCAGGGAAGATGCTGATGCTTGTGTATGTCTGGGGACTGCTCTTGCCACAGAAGTTGGGCCACTGGGTCTTCTCTCCAGCACAGCCTCTCAGAGGTGTGGCCAGTCAGGACCCTCCTGTCTGTTGTGGGTTGAATTGTGTTCCCCCGGAAAACATATGTTGAAGTTTTTTTTTTTTTTTTTTTTTTTTTTTTTTTTTTTTTTTTTTTTGTGGTATGTGGGCCTCTCACTGTCGTGGCCTCTCCCGTTGTGGAGCACAGGCTCCGGACGAGCAGGCTCAACGGCCATGGCTCACGGGCCCAGCGGCTCCACGGCATGTGGGATCCTCCCAGACCGGGGCACGAACCCGTATCCCCTGCATCGGCAGGCGGACTCCCAACCACCGCGCCACCAGGGAAGCCCTATGTTGAAGTTTTAAACCCCAGTACCTGTGAATGTGACCTTCTTTGGAAAAAAGGGTTTTTGCAGATGTACTTAAGATGCAAATCAAGATGAGGTCATACTGGATTAGGGTGAGTCCAATCACTGGTGTCCTTATAAGAAGAGATCAGATACACACAGGCAGAATACTATGTGGTCACCAGGCAGAGACTGCAGTGATTCATCTACTGGCCAAGCACTCTGAGGATTGCCCCCAAGCACCAGAAGCTGGAAGATGTGAGGAAGGATTCTTAGAGCTTTGAGAGGCAGTGGGACTCTGCCAAAACCTTGATTTCAGACTTCTGGGCTCCAGAACTGTGAGAGAATAAATTTCTGGTGTTTTAAGACACCCAGTTTGTGGGAATTTGTTTTGGCAGCTCTAGGAAACCAATACACTGCCCCCAACAAGTTCTTTACTCTCTGCCTTCCAGCCTCCCACCAGCGCCCCAGCCAGCAAAGCTCTGTCCTGCAGCTTTCACCCTTACAGTTCACTCTCTGCACAGCTGCCAGAGGGAGATTTTAAAGCATAAAGCACCTTTTTAGAAAAATAAAATCCAAATTCTTTACTTGGCTGGAGTCTTGCCTACCTCATGGACCTCAACTTGTTGCCTCATTCTCCAGCCCCACTGACCACCGAGCTCCTTTCTGCTTCTGGGAGAGATCAGACAGTCCTTCTTTTGTCTCTGGCCTTTGCTTCCCCTGTTATTTACATGCCTGGCCCCTTCTCATCTCTCACATGTCAGATTAAAAGCCATCTCCGCCAGGAAGCCCTCCCTGACTGCTCTAATTGGAGGTGGCCTCCCTCACTTATTATATAACAAAGATATTAACCACTAATAACACTGACAAAATGTTCAGCTCATGTGTAAGGCACTGTTCTAAACACAGTACATGCATCATCCAACTTAATCTTGAAACAGCCTTGAGAGGCAGGTTCTACCATTGTTGTAATTTTATCAGATGAGGAAGTTACACAAATTAGTCACCTATCATGATCCTGTTTTTTTCCTTCATGGCACTTTCCACAATCTCTAATGATTTACATTTTTAATTTCTTTATTGTCTGTCCCCACCACTAAAACATCAGTGCCATGTGGGCAGAGATCATGATGTATGCATGGCATACAACAGGTGCTCAAGAGATAAAGAAATCTCCTAATACATCACTACCTTACTTTTTCAGCAAGCAGTAGATGATTTTTCTCTGTCCAGAACGGGTGTGGATGAGCTGTCAGCGAGACAACCCTGTTTCTAGAGCCCCATCTCTTCTCTGAAATGCTGGTACAATGGTTGATGTTACACCCTGACTCACTTCACAGCCTTTCAAATAACTCCCTGATGTGATTTCCTTCAAAGGTCAATCATATGCAATTATTTCCTCTAGGAGGAGATTGGATATAAAGGCCCCCTGTGCTCATTAAAACAAAAAGCTCCATTTTCATTAGAGGCAGTGACAGTTAATGCTGCCAGACAAGCCTGATTCCACAGAACTGGCTTCTTTGGCCTCTGCTACACTTGAAAGTGTCCTAAGGTAAATACAGCATGGCCTGAATCTGGGAAGAGCACTAATAATTGATGATCAAAGGCGAGATAATTATGAGAACTCGGGAGTTCCACAAATAGCTTACTTAAATGGAGGGAAGAAAGCCAAGGTTTCAGATGACCAAATGAGAAAAAAATCTAATTGAACAAAACATTAAATTTATAACATTAAAGTAGACAGAGCACTGTCTTGAGTCAGACTTGGGTTCGAATCTCAGTTCAGTCATTTATTGGTAGGTGCTTCCCTACTCTCAGTCTGTTTTCTCTTCTGTAAAATAGCCATAGTAGACACTAAGCAAGGAATAACTATTATTACTATCATGGCTTAATCATTATAGATAAAAAAGAGACCTCCTGAATAACCTGCTTCATCCTCTACCCTCATGTCTGGTCACTCCCTGAGCCTGCGAACTCAATCTCCTTCACCTCTGTTGACTTTGATCATTTCTATCCATGGCTTCTCATTGACCTCCCTGGTTCAACCCACGATCTTTGCCCAGTCACTGCCATGCCTCTTAGCCAGTCCTACCACACCCATTCCTGTCTATTCCCCAGGCAGAGTGGCCTTTCTAAAATGCACATCTAATTAAGTCCTGCTTTTGCTTAGTGCCCCTATATGACCTCCATTTCTTTGAGGACAAGATCCTTCCACTGGCTTACCAGGCCCTGATACCTTGCCAAGTCCTACTGTATCCCCCACTCTCTTGTGGCTCTCTACACTCTAGTCACACTGACTTTGACTCTGTAGTTCCTTGTAGCCCCCAGTGGCAATATTCATAAGACTTTGCCTCAGGGCCTTTGCACGTGCTTTCCATGGAACCTGATAACCTACCTGGCAGAGTTATTTTATGAGAAAATAATAACATTCAAAGTTCCCCTCCCCTGTGTCTTCTCCCCGTTTATGACTTTTGTAATTCTTCATCACTCGTTCAAAGTACCACTTCCTTGAAACCTTCCTTAAACTCCAAGATTTGCTTAGGATCCTGTTTCTTCCTTTATAATTCTCATCATATCTGCAATCATTGATTCAGTGCCTCTCTTCCCCACAAAATAGCAAGGTTCTTAAGAATTGAGTCTATATCTGCGTTAAGTTTAGGTCACCAAAATATCCACAAGACCTAATATATAGTAGGTACTCACTAAATATTTACTGCACAAGTAACCAAACTAGTTCATGCAGCCTAGGGGGCCATTCCAGAACCAAGGCCTCTCCCAGGCTTTCTGTTTGGGTTTTCATTTCCATTGATAAGCCCAAGTGTAGACCAAGGAACAAACTCATCCAAAATAGATTATTTACTTTGGTGCAAATACTCATTTTCCAGAATGACTCATTATTTGGGGTTCTGGACATTGACTAGTGCCAGGTAGCTAATAGCCAGATTGCATTGGTGTTGATACTCTGGTTCTTGGGCTGATGGTTTGTTTATTGAACTGCATACTTTAGGGGCTCTGAGAATGAAAGAATGGCCATCAGCAGCCTGGATAACTCAGCACCCCAGCTGGGAACACATGAGTAAACAAAATCATAATTTTTCACTTTGCCAAGCTCAGTAACAGTGTCATGATGAGCTACCAGCAAAACAGCCATTAGTTAAATAAATAAAGCACAAGGCTAGAAACAGGATTGCTGATGCAGGCACAGTCTCCTCTTTTGCTGACCATTGATGGACATTATACATGATGCACACCCTGGGCCCCCTGCTTTAATTTGCTAAATATGATGCATCCTCTGGGCTGCATGACTTACTTTGTGTTAGTGACAAATCACCTTTTCTTCTTTTCCCATTTCATTTGCTCACCAGATAGTTATTAAGCACCTACAGTCTGTGTAATGGGACCTCTTGGGCAGGCTGCCCAGTATACAACTGTCTTCGGTCCTCTGGTGATACTCAGACTCAGAGAGGAGACCTAAAGTGCAAGGAAGCTGATATCTGGCAAGAAGAGACAGCAGTGTCCCTGCTCCTTCAAGAAGCCTGAGGGTTGGTAAAGGCAGATAGGTTTGATAAGGTGAGAGAGTTTCAGGGTTAAGAAAGGTTTCTTTTGGGGAGGTGCTTTTTTTTTTTTTTTTTTTAAGAAAAAGGGGAGGGGCTTCCCTGGTGGGGCAGTGGTTAAACATCCACATGCCAATGCAGGGGACACGGGTTCGAGCCCTGGTCCGGGAAGATCCCACATGCCATGGAGCAACTGGGCCCGTGAGCCACAACTACTGAGCCTGTGCTCTAGAGCCTGTGAGCCACAAGTACTGAAGCCCCTGCGCCTGGAGTCTGTGCTCTGCAACAAGAGAAGCCACCACATTGAGAAGCCTGCACACCACAAAGAGGAGTAGCCCCCCTGCTCGCCACAACTAGAGAAAACCCACATGCAGCAATGAAGACCCAACACAGCCATAAATAAATAAATAAATAAAAAGAAATAGGGGGAGATTTTTACCTGGTCTTCTTTCCTTGATACTCCTCTTTTGGCTTCATCTATTTATCTTAGATCTTTCTTTAGACTATGCTCAAGCATATTAGTGGATCCATAACTCCTGGCAACTTTCAGGACCTTGACTCATGGCCTCAGCCATCCACTCCACGGAAATATTCTGGTTCTCCCATATCCTGGTTCTTCCTCCATCTGTACCTGGATCCCAACTCCCTGCAGTCTTGTGGGTTATATTTATTTCTATTGAGGATAACCAGTAAAAATCAGGTCCCATAAGTGCCAAAAGAACAACGATAGCTACCAGTCTTTACAGAGAAACTTTCTATATTGCCATTATTAAATCAGTTAACCCCAAAGTAAACTGGCAAGGTATATATTACCATCTTGGTTTATATTATGAGGAAACAGAGGTTTGGGGTTAAATTGCTCAAGGTCATAGTTTCAAAGGCCCAGCTTGTGTTGGTACTGAGGTCAAACTCACTCCCAAGTGTGGGCACGCTTTGTACAAGGACAGGACAGGCAAAGAGCTGAGTGGAAAGACTGCAAAGCAAAGATGATCAAAGTGTCTTAAAGGAAGACTAAAAGAAGCCTATGTAGGCAAAGGACTAGTTAGGTAACAAAAATGGCAGGAAAACATAGAAAGCATTGGAAAACAGAAATTGGAGACACTAGGTGACACAGTGGCTGTATGAGTTCATAGGGGATCAGAAAAGTTAAAGAGAAATTTAGCAGAACAGCCTAGAATTCTGGAGGCATTCAGTGCAGGAACAAACGTTTCCACACCTCTCAAAAGCCATCAGTATATAACACACTGCATTATAATAAGTGACATTCATAATGGGGATCCTAAGTCTTCAAGAAAAGCTTAAATTAAGTTAAGCTTTGTTCACTTAGATAGGAAAGTATAAAATCAATTTGGAAACTTCAAAAATAATTTAGACAAACACGATTTTGCACTAAAAGGGACTGTGCTTATGTTATTTTAAGCTTCATTTGCTCATAAAACTCATTCCTCAACCATGTTTCAAAATGAGGCGCTAGACAACTTTGAAAAGTTGTTGCTGATGGGTAAATAAGCTCTTCTTTCCTCACTCAGGTGTGAGAGACTTTACACCAAAATTCATGCTTTCCCTCCACAGTGTAGTCATAGACAGAAATGGCTGCCCAGTCAGGACTATATTTCTCGTCCCCATGCTTCTAGGGGGAGGCAAGTGCCTCCCCATGGAATCGGAACAGAGGTCACTGAAGAAATTAAGCAGCAGGTGCTTTCTCCACCCTTCACTTTTCTGCTGCCTTGATATACATGGCACCGTGAACTTGGAAGTGCTGTGTCAAAGATGGCAGAGCCAATGAATGGAAAGAGACCAGGTCCACGAATCATTGTTTGGATGAGAGATATCAGTTATGCTCACTTTTTTGACTATGTGAGAAAAAAAAAACTGTCCTTTTGAGCCATGATGCATTTTTTGGATCTGTTTATGAAGCAGGCAGTGTAACTGTAACTATCGCATCAGGCAGCCAGGAAAATTTCTTTTTTGCAGACTTATTTTACCAAGTGGCTAGAGTGTGGGAACCACGTTTTCTTTTTAAATTACAGTTCTGATCATGTCACTCCTGCTCAAAGATTTTCCATAACTCCCTGTTACTTACAGAGGGGAAGTCTACATTTCTAAAAGTGACCCTTCATATCTTAGTTTTTACTGGTCCATTTCAAGAACGCTAAATTCCCCCAAACTGGACCACCGCTCATTTATCCAAATGTGCCATGTCCTGGTCTTTGCCCACAGAATGGCCGCCACCCCCAACTCCAGTCACTGAAAGCCAACCTACCATTCGAGTCCTCCATTAAGGCCATTTGATCAACAAAGTTGTCCTTAATTCTGATTGCTCGGGTTCAAATCCCATCACTTACTAACTAATGACCTTGGGCAAATTTCTCAACTTTCCTGTGCCTTAGATTCCTCATATATAAAATAATGGTAAGGACAGAACCTCCCTCATAGGGCTGTGAAGGTTCATGAATCCACAGGGGAGCCGCACCTTGCTCTTCAGTGAACTCATGAGCCCTCAGCGTATCTCACACTTCATACTGAAAATTATTTCTTCCCCAGTTCTAACTATTCTTGTGTCACCTCCTTGGGAGGCAGAATAACTTTTTAATCTTTGTGTCCCCACACCATCCCACAAGGTGACTTAAATACAGAAGATGCCTAATATGTGGTAGTTGAATAAAAGAACATAGGAATTTCTAAAGCCTGCAGGAACTGGGTTTCATCCTTCCATTCACCCATGATTTGCTCAGAGGACCATGATGTCTTCCTCTAGTTTGAATGCTAATCAGAGAATGACAAGGCTTTTTTTTTGGCATCCTGAAGTTCTGAAGAAGCTTTGATCATTTTTCTGACCTCCAGAGAAAGTATCCACCCCTTGAGCACAGGGACCTGTTTTACCAGGAAGTTTGCTTCAGCTTTGAAGGTATGAAACTTAGTAAGTTGCTCTGGCCACGCTGAGCAGAGGTGGACACTTTTGTCTATTGTGCTAATTCCTGGGCATGCCTGAGGTGTCTGAGTTACCCAGAGTTTGTCTTCAGAGGCTATAGGAGGGTTAAGTAATTTGAGGCTGGAAGGACTAAATATCCTTCAGAGCTGACAGCACGGGGGGCCGGGGCAGGAGTCAGTGAAGGAAGGGACTGGTAAATACAGAGCCTGACAGACCGGATTCCCCAATGGCCTGGCCCAGCTCATTCTCAGTCACACTCAGGGCTGACATGGTGTTTGTTTCAAAAATAAGACTTACCAAAAAAAAAAAAAAGACTTACTGTTAGACAGAGAAAGACAAACATCATATGGTATCACTCATGTGTGGAATCTGAAAAATGATACAAATGAACTTATTTACAAAACAGAAACAGACTCACAGACATAGAAAACAAACTTACGGTTACCAAAGGGAAAAAAGTTGGGGGTAAGGATAAATTAGGAGGTTGGGATTAACATAAACACACTACTATATATAAAATAGATAATCAACAAGGACCTATTGTAATAACATATATGGGAAAAGAATCTGAAAAAGAATAGACATATGTATATGTATAACTGAATCACTTTGCTGTTCACCTGAAACTAACACAACATTGTAAATCAACTAGACTCCAAAATAAAATTAAAAAACAAAAACAAAATAAGACTTATTTATGACAGATGCCAGGACTGTAAATCAGTCTTCAAATGCAGGAGGACATGTCTCTCTAGAACACTATTGGTGTTTAAAGATATGAGAACAGTGAAACTCCCCCACTCTTTAAATAATATTTGGTACTAAATTGTCCCACCTCCGAATGGATTTTTCTCCTTGGATGGCACATAGGAGCATCACCCTCAACACATCTGGCGCTGAACGCATCTTCAGTGTCCCCAAAGTTGCCACTCTTCCTCTGTCTCAGTGAAGGTCTCAGCTCCACCCAGCTGCCTGTGCCAGAAAGCTGGGAGTCCTACTTAACCCCTCCCTTTCCTTCTCTACCTCAACCAAACAATCCTTCGTTCTCAATTTCTCTCAATTCTGCTCACTTCTCTCCATTCTTACAGTAAACACCCCAGTTCAGCCCTCCACCATCTGTCACTTCAATTACTGCAATTCTAGTTACAACTGTGGTTTATTTGCCAGGGTACCTTGCTAGACTACAAATGCCATAAGGATGTTGCCTTATCCAGAGCTTAGCCCAGAATCCGACCCAGAGTGGACGCTCAATAAGTGGTCACTCATCTCAAGTTCGTGCTTCCAGCCATTAGAAGAGGCCAATGGGAAAAGGACGTAGACCTTCACTCCTGTCCCCAGTTTCAGGTCCCCTGAGATGGGTCATAAGCCCCACATCTTAAGTATAAAGGAACATGAACCCACTTCAATTCATCTTCAATATAAAGGGCAGTATTTATTTTTGTTGTAAGTGACCAGAGGGCAGGGAATATATCTTTTTGGGATTAATTGCATGATAGAAGCTTGAAAGGACCCATAAGCACTGTGCAGTGGAAGCTGGCACCTTTTTGCTCTCTTCTCTGTTATTAACACTTCTTGTTTTCTGTCTCTAGAGTGGAGGTGAAGGGACCCTTTGTCAGCACCACTCCTCCAGGCTCCTTCCATCAGCTGGGGGAACATTCACACTGGAGCAAAGGGTTCTTGGGTAGCTGATGATCCCAAACACTGTATCCCTGCCTGAGACCTCTGTCTGCCTTTCTCTTGATCACCTTAGGGGTGGGCAGTGGGGTCAGGGCCAGACTCCAAGAATATGTTTGGCAGCAGAACACCTGAACCAAACACATTCCCATTCATTCATTCATTCGTTCGAAATACATTTCTTGGTAGTTTACTATCTTCCAGGTACAATTCCACATGCTAAAGACACAAGAGTGAGCTGACCAGACAGAACCTCTGCCATGATGGAGGCTACATACAAACTGGGGGGACACATAGTAAACTGATAAATAGGTAAAAAATGTGCAGTGTTTGACACTTCTCTGTTGACTTTGGAGAGCATGGGATTATGTCAGCGGCTCCTTGGCACATGGAGCCAGGGCTATTTCCCCTGCCCTGGAGAGTCACTAAGTTTAGCCCTTCGAACCCCTCTCAATGACACCTCTGCAAGCCAGTGCCAAGGCTGGAATTAGGCTTCTGAGATGAATCAGTCACAGCTCCACACAAAAGCAGCCCAGCCAGGATGCATGTGTGGAGTTTCTAGAAAGCAATTTCAAATGCAATCGGCCATGCTGTGCCCTTACATGGTGACAGTAGGATTAGCGAGAAGGAGGGGGAAATTAACTGAAGAAGAGATGAGGCTGATCCAAAGCGCTCGCAGGGTCTGAGCACGAAGGTCCCCTCCGCTGCTAAGGAGGGCCAGGAGTCCCTCCTTAGTCATATTTCCCCATAACAGTGGCAGCAAACAAGTCAAAGGCGGCACGACATTTACAAGAAAGAAAGAGCATCCCCGGGAGGTGAAGGAACTTGCCCAAGGTCACAGAGTGAGTCAGCGTCAACGCTGGGACTAGAACTTGGGCTAAAACTTCCAGCCCAGTTTCCTTCCCATTATGCAATGCTGCCTCTTAACAGAAAATCTTAGGAGGTGATACTCTTTCCTGAAACTAGTTTGGACAAGTGCCAGCCTCCCTAAGGAAATGAGTGAGCATTGTGATAGGAGACTGAACTGACCTGTCTGTATTTACATGTTTACTACGTTATCCTCTGCTGAGGGGAGTGAAACCTCTGAGCCAGGTGGTCTTGGCAGGCGGGGCTCTGCAGTCGAAAAGCTGCCTGTGGGAGGAGGGGCAGGATGGGCGAGGGGGTCCTGGGTGATTTGACCCAATGGGTAGGGCCACCCAAGTATCTCACTGTGTCTACAGAATCACCCATGTTCCAGACCTTTCTCAACCATATTTCCTGATCAAAATCCATCTAGTCCACGATCCATCTTTTCCAAAACTATTCCAGGTATGCAGAGAAAGCTGATTTTCACCAAGTAAATTGTGTCCAGGTATAAGAATGGTTTAATTGTAATCTCTTCAATTCCTTAAGCCAACAGAGTGACTGTGGTGGAATGTCAGGTATTTAAGCATCCTTGGAGTGGGACAGGGGTGTGTGTGTGTGTGTGTGTGTGTGTGTGTGTGTGTGTGTGTGTGTGTGTGTGTGTGTGTGTGTGTGTGTGTGTGTATGAGACAGAGAGAGAGAGAGAGACAGAGAGACAGAGAGAGAGAGTTTTCAGAATAGATGGAACTTTTTCAGCACATTTCAATGACTATGATATTTATGCCTAAGATAAATGGAATCCATAGAGGGAAAGCTGGGGACCAGGGGTAGGAGACAGAGGAAGTTAGAAGGGGCACAGGGCCTGGGAGGTGACCTGGCCAGTATTCAGGTGACATAGAAAGGCAGGTCACAGAGGATAGGAAACGTCTGTGAATCCCTGTACTGGGAAGCTGGGGATCTGGTGCTCCATGGACTGTTATGGTCTCTGTTGGCTCCATCTAGGCAAGGCTTGGGACAGCTGTCTGTGTGGTGCCTCCTCCTGCCTGCAAGGACTGTGGACTTTATAAACAAAAATCATATCCTGGCCGGTCTCCACAGGTAGGTACCCTGCCTCCTTTCTTCTCTGCAGAGAGTTTCTGGGCCCCAAACGTCAAAATCCCCAGAAACAGACTCAGCCATTGAGATCTTCACTGGCCTTTCAGAGGTGAGATGCTCTCCCTACTCACAGTGATACACCTGCCATCTGAGCTCTGAGGTCCGGCAGGGACACGAGTTTCTCACCCCTGGGAGGACACTGCTTCCTGTCCTTGACCTTCAATGCATCCCACAGGGCTCTGTACTAGAAGTGAGGCTCTGACTGTTTGGGGGTATCAACATGAATCAACTCATTCATTCATTCCACAAGTATTTCCTGAGTGTCAACTCTTGCCAGGGAGCACGCTTGATACTGGGAAGTCAATGGAAAGTAAAGTAGCCATGGATTTCTGCCTTCATGAAACATATGGTTTAGTGGGGGAAACAGATGTTAATCAAATAATTGCACAAATGCATAATCACAAACTAATAAATGCTAGGAAGTAAAAGCATAGCATGTTATGAGAATATTTCTGGCGGGAACTGACCCAGTCTAGTGTTGGGTGTCAGAATCCTGTTGTGGTCCTTGCTTCTGAGATGCCCCCAAGCTCCCAAGCCCACACCATCCTTTCCTCCACTCCCCTGGGTCTGGACTGTGGCTAGTTTCTTGGGCTTTCTCAGAATTGTCACTGTGTCAGTGACCCCTTTACCTGTGTGAGCTGTATGTAGCCAGCATTAGCACAGGACACCTGCTTAAGGCACCCAGATCACTCCCCCTTTTAAAATCATTTCACCTGCTTTGTAGCTCATGCCCTTCTAGCTGTCTCTGCACTGGCCCGATTCTGCTAGACCCCAGGCTCAGCCTCTCGCTTCTCTGCCCATGCTGTGTAAACACAGCATAATAATGCCGTGGGTACCAAAAAAAGCCAATCCTAAATTCTAACTTTGAAGGTTCCTGCCTCCCCGCTTCCGTTATTTCTGAGCCTGCCCTAGATTTCAGGTCTGCTTTTATGGAGTTTCTTCCCAGACTTGTGTCATCCCACAATTCAGAATGGCCCTGGATCCCGTTACTGATGCTGCTGTGTCAGCACAAAACTCTGGTTACCTTCCACGCCCCTCAGTGGGAGCCTGTGCTGTGAAGGCTTAAGTGGAATTTGTTAGCACATAGGCTCTGCGGACTCTGGTGACCCTTGACAAAGATTCTCTTCTTGATCAAACTCTAACCAGGCTCCTCTGAGCCTTCTTCTGAATGAGGCTTGTCAACCTTGGCTCACAAAGACTTGAACAAACACTGACATAGTTTCTAATAGCCCAAGACTGCGTCCCTAGGATTACCGTAGCCCCCTTAAAGTGTCTGCCTGAGAAAACCCAAGGCTGCCACTTGAAGATAGTCCATATCTGAAGACAGGGCCCCTGGAGGAGGGCGGAAGCCTAACTTCCATAAGTGTCAGTTAGGAAACCCAGCTGTGTTTCACATGGATCAAGTACCCTCCCGCTGTTGTCATTTTTCACTTCCCTGACTCTGCTGAGCCCTTGCTACTGCCCTCCCTACACCCTTATTCTCCCTTTAAAATGCCCAGACACCTCTATATAAATCGAAGTTGGGGTCAGTTCACACTGGACTCTTTGCCTATTATTTCCCCTTTTAATCAGTCTATTACTGATTAGAATCCATCCTTATCTCTTTGACTAGTGTCCAGCTTTGTTTATCTTTGACACTGTGAAAGTGAGACAAGGGCACTGTAACCTTGTGCAGAGCTGTACCTAGAAATGTGCAAGGTACTTTTAGTTAGTTACCCAGAAAAATGAGTTTCTGCTTATATGCAGGAAAAATTCCCAACGCCAAGGCTTCCATAACAGAATGCCAGACTGAGGGGACTAAACAACAGAAATGTATTGTCCAACAGTTGTTGAGGTTGGAAGTCCAAGATCAAGATGTTGGCAGGGTTGGTTTCTTCTGAGGCCTCTCTCCTTAGCTTGTAAATGGCCGCCTTCTCACTGTGTCTTCACATGGTTGTCTCTCATTCTGTGTATCTGTGTCCTAATCCCTGCTTCTTATAAGGACAGCAGACATACTGGATTAGAAACCACCCTAAATCTTGTTTTAACTTAATTACCTCTTTAGAGGTCTTAGCTTCAAATAGAGTTATATTCTGAGGCACTGCGGGTTAAGACTTTTAACATACAACTTTTGGGCAGTGGACACAATTTAGCCCATAACACCCAGTTTGACAAGAAATATTTATTCAGAGAGAACACAGATGTTAAAGGAAGAAAAATAGAAAGGTTCTAGGATATCATCTCCTTTAAAAGCGCCAGTCCAGAGGACAGTCCCACTTTCAGATGTGAGAACAAAATGGGAGTAAGCTCTAACTACTCAAAAGAACTAAGTTTTTGTATTATTTTCCCCAACAGATGTAACTGAGTCTGATAAGTTAAAATATTAAAAAAGCCCAATTTTTTTTTTTTTTTTTTTGCGGTACTCGGGCCTCTCACTGCTGTGGCCTCTCCCTTTGCGGAGCACAGGCTCCGGACGCGCAGGCTCAGTGGCCATGGCTCACGCTCCGCGGCACGTGGGATCTTCCCGGACCGGGGCATGAACCCGTGTCCCCTGCATCGGCAGGCGGACTCTCAACCACTGTGCCACCAGGGAAGCCCCCAATTTTTATAATTGTTAGTTTTGTTGGTCCACAATGTGACCATACAGAGATAGAAGAGACAGAAGCCTCCTTCTTCAAGTTTCAGGTGATCTAATTAACGAATCATGAATTCAGCTATGTGGCTTGAAAGACTTGAGTGTGATAAGTACCTCTAGGTCCTGGATGCGGGCATTCATTTGAAGAACACTCGGAATCTAATACTGTTGCAACCAAATACTGCATTACATTGGCTCCCTTGGTCTGCATAGTTTAGGGGTACAAACTTCACATGAGGAATCAAAACACTTTCTCAAGTCTGGCAAAATAAAATTGCAACCCAAGCATATGTCAGATGAAGCATGCTGTGTTTATAAGTCTCTCGGGAGCTCGGTTTTCTTAGGAAAGTTGAAGTTATATTACTAAGCAAGGCTCCTGCTTCAGTGAGGTGCTTGCTACTACCTTAATTTTCTGTTTTTATGGAATTGATGGCAAGTGAAAGCTTTCACTAGAGCAATTAAAATACCACTCTCCTCAAAAGAGAAATGATGCAGGCTGGGCTTCTAGGAGCTGGCCACGTCCCAAATAGTATTTACCTAGATGTGCATTTTGTTGGCTGGAAAAAAATTTTTTTAAAGACAAACAAGGGTGTAGCACAGACTGCTGAATGGCATGACAGCATCTGTGTATGAAAGGCATTTCTGTTCTTATTAGGAGGTCTGATTACACGGTTCTCAAATCTCCCCTTAAGCCTCCTGAGATGAGAGTGAGGTGCAGCCTTGTAAATTGTCAGCACATATAAAGCTAAGATTTAGAGAGTGGTTTCCACTGTGCATCCTATAAAACGTGTCCCACCAGGAAGATTAGTATCAATCACAGGTTTATTGGAGAGGGAGATGGGGTCCAATGATAACCTGGCACTATCAACTAGAGTAATGGTCCAAGAAGAAAAAGCAATCAGAGAGGAGAAAGGAATAACCAGACAGAAAGACAGAAGTGGAAAATCAGAGTGCGATGTATCATATTGATGAACAGGAGCTGTTATCCAGGACGAAGGCTCACGTGAACAATGCGGTTGTTAAACAATGGGTCTCGCCTGCTGCTTAGCTTAAGGGCAATGAGAGGCGACTTAAGAGTCATATCCGGCAGCCTGCCTCTGGCAGCACCAAAATGTAATGATGTCATGATCACTCAAGAGTCTTACCCATCCAACTTGAGCTTCATTTGCTAATTTCAGAGGCTTCTAAAAGAGAAACCAGCATTGTGGTTTCACAGGTAACTTCATCCTGGAAAAGATAAAAGCAAGATGATCCAGCCCCAACCAATTTGGTTTCTTGGATTCTGGTAGACTCATTCAAGTTATTATTCCTCAGATGTGAGTGGATAAGGAAGGGATGAAGGAAAGGTCTGACTGCTTTTTAAAAAGGAGGCTGGTTTGACTGCTTTTTTTAAAAAAAGACTGATTTGAAGTTTTTCATGTCCTGGAATTCTTTGACACTCCTCTCATCAAGAGGCGCAGTCTAATTCCCCTTGTCCTAACTATGGGCTGAGCTTACTGCCTTATCTCCAGTGAACGGAATGCACTAGGAGATGGTGGTATGGCTTCTGCCTGGCTCTCTGTCTTGGGACGCTCAACCCTGGGACCCAGTAGCCATGCTGTGAGGAAGTCCAGGCAACACAAACACCATTTGTTGGTGTTCTGACCAATGGGTCCTACTGAGGTCCCAGCCAAAAGCCATCATCAGCCCCCAGGGATGTGAGGGTGCTTTAAATGATTCCAGCTCCAGACTCTATCTGACTGCAATCATATGAATCATAAGAGAGGTCTTGGTGGAGATCTGCCTAGCTGGATCTAGTCAACCTTCAGAACTGAGAGATAACAGTAGTAAATGGTTCTTGTGGTTTTACCCCAAGTTTAGGGTAGTTTTTTTTTTTACAAATACATTTAGTAAGAGACATGGCATAAACACCACTGGCCGCTCTCTCCCAAACAATAGAACCACAATCAGAAGGAAGTTGAAAAGATGTGGGAACTGCCTCATAAGTGCAACACCACAGACTCAAATACCTCTTAGAAGCACATTCTAGGCACTTTAAAAATACCAATTAAACATGAGAATTCCCTCCAAAGCACACTTGTCATCATTACATAGATCATAAGGAGACTCCACAGTTTCTAAAATGGAAACAGACTCAGGGACATAGAATACAAACTTATGGCCATCAAAGGGGAAAGGAAGTTAAATTAGGAGTATGGGGTTAATGGATACCAACTATTATACAGCAATATATGATAGATAAGCAACAGGATTTACTGTACAGCACAGGGAACTATACTCAATATTTTGTATAACCTACAAGGGAAAAGAGTCTGAAAAAAATGTATAACTGAACCACTTTGCTGTACACCTGAAACTAACACAATATTGTAAATCAACTATACGTCAATCAAAAAAAAGCGTCCCCAGTCTACTGTTCAGAGCCATCGCTGAAGCCTTTGCTCGGTGTTATCACAATCAAAGTTTTCTTCATCGTCAAAAGAGTACCGATACTTGGCTCAATTCTTCGCATTGTTTTGACAGTATAAACACAATCCGAGGGATTTTCATGTAGAATATGGTGTGAGTCTTTCTGCTAAACTGTTGCGTTGGCAACGTGGCCTGGTGTCTATGGTCTGATGCCAAGACTGTTTAGTTTTCAGGCCAGTTTAAAGTCTAAAACAGGAATTTGCAGGAGGAAAATGAATCATGAGACACTCCTCCATTTCCATAACTATGAACAAAATGGCAATAGTTAGGTCAAAGCTCCTTTGACAAGTACTTTTTATTTTTTTAAATACGTGCCAGGGCTGCCGGGGTACCTCCAAGTTGGGCTTTCTTGCAAAAGGAAATAACCTCCCAAAACACTGTAATTGCAACTGGGCAAGAACTCTCAGCAACCCTTCCGCTACTCAGATTATTGTGAACGAAGGACTCAGGTGCCACTTTTCCATTAAGCTGGGCTATTATAAAGTCTGCAGAAGTTCCTCCAGACCAGGCTTTAGAACTACCATGAAGCAGAGAAGGAAGATGGTGCTCGGGACAGTGTGGGGAACTTTCTGCTGGAGTTACTGTGAGAACTGCTTTCAGTTCTCTACTGCCCTTATCTGTGAAGATGCAGCTGCCTCGGTGAGAACTCCCGGGGGCTTGAGCATCCTGTGCCACAGTACGATGAGGACACAGCAGCCAAAGGAAACCTGTCTGGGCCGGTCCACACTGCACTGGAGGGCTTTCTGCTGCCCCACGGCCCCTGTGCTCTGAGGCGCTTCGTGGTGACAATGAAGCACGCTGCCCCTTCTGCCTGACTCAGCTGGCAGGAGGGGACCTCCCCCTCCTTTCATGTGTGTTTTTCAAGGTTCCATGCCATTGGGCTATGGGGAACATCTAATACTTCTGCTGCCTGTAACAAATTACACTGGGGAAGATCCAGGTATATTTCCTCCTTGCCCCGTCATCCAGAGAATGTGATTTCTTTACAATGGAATGGTTTAAGCAGAGATGGCATTTTTCCTTCCCAGAAGCTCAAGGGAATTTCTGTGGATTCACATCTTCCTGGGGGGGACTTCAGAGAATTGAAGTGTCCAGTCAGCAGGCCAAGGGGCTACATGGATGCCCCCCAAGTCCTTTTGCACCCCCCTGCCTCCAGCTCCCTGGGGAAATACGTTCATCTGTTCTGTGATTTCTTGCTTTCCTGCTTGACGGGATGGTTTGCAGCCTCTTTCTTCTGGCAGTGCAATGAGAAAGAAGACAGTAGAACATAATAAGGGACTAATAACAATAATCATGCCCCTTATTGAATGCTTCCAGGTACATGATATGCCTTATCTAGAGCTCACTTAATCCTCAAAACTTGTGACAGGCTCTTCACTTCTTCCCAATTACAGACCAGAAAACTGGGGCTTTCAAGAGGTTAAATTACTTTCCCAGGGATGGTCAGTGAGTGACAAATGCCAGATTTGAACTGAGGCCTGACTCCCAGAGAGCCCAAAATTACGGCACATACCTTGGCCTCTTGGGCATGACTGAGATCAAGTGTTTTGGAGCCAGAGTCCTTGTTGGTCTGTCTCACCCTCGCTGTGTGTTTTGCACACATGGCTTTTCCTCTCCAGCCTCCATTCCCCATCTGCAAATCTGCACACAGTAACAGTTTCCTAGAGACCTGCCGCTTGGGGCTGTCGTGAAGAAACTGATGTTTGTACCTGGTGTGGTGCCTCGCATGTGGTGAGTAATCAGTAGATGGCTGCTGCTGTGAGGATTCTGAACTCCTAGCTGCTGTTAGGATTCTTCACTGTTTATAAGAGGTTTACTTATGAACTATAAAGGGATCAATCCTGATGGCAAGAGGATGAGGTTGCACCAGATTTTTCCAAGGGGTGACTCTTCCTGGAACTCTCCCTCCTCCCTTCCTCTATCTATATTCTCTGCACCCCTGACAGAATCATCTTATTCTTATTCCATTATCACATCACAGAAGAAAACCCTGTAATTCAGAATCAAACAAAAACTGCTTGGTGCAGGTGGGGCATCCCTGATGAGGTGCTGCATGGATCTCACTGGGGTGGAGGATTAAGCTTAGAAGTGAGCCCAGCTCTCATCTGAATCAAAACTTTGCTTCTGCAGATGGAGGAGCTACCTAAGCCCTTGACTGTGGACATGCAGAGGCTCAGAAACTCTTACCCCATGCCCAGTGCTCTTTCCTTTCCCTCCATTACTTCTCTCTCTCTTTTTTTTTTTTTTGCCGTACGTGGGCCTCTCATTGTTGTGGCCTCTCCCGTTGCGGAGCACAGGCTCCAGACGCGCAGGCTCAGCGGCCATGGCTTGGCTGCCCAGCCACTCCGCTGCATGTGGGATCCTCCCAGACCGGGGCACGAACCCGTGTCCCCTGCATCGGCAGGCGGACTCTCAACCGCTGCGCCACCAGGGAAGCCCCATTACTTCTGTTTACACACTATCTCTCCCTAGTTTGAAGAAGGCTTGTTTTTTCCCTAATTATTGAGATTTACCAAATCGCAGAAAATATACAGTAAACTATAACTCTTCCTCCCACAAAATAAGGATACAAATCAGAGCTTTCTAATTTAAAAATACAAAAGGAAAATGCAAAAATGAGCATTTTAGCTCCCTTTGAAGCCTTGGAGGATCTGTGTCACTGGGTCCCTATTCCCTGTGATTCCAGGCATGTGGGGCTGAGCTGAGCACCAGCCCTGCATGTAGAGCTTGTGTTCTCGGCACTCACCAGGCCAGTCTTGCACATTTATCCTTCCTTCCTGGTTCCTGGAGTCATCTGTATTTGCACCACCTAAAACCATACCGATTGGATAACTGCCAACTCTGCTCTCCAGGTAACAGAGAATAAGACTCTGCCATTTTAGTATCTTGTGGAAATATCCTCCGTTTGACCTCATTGACATTATGATGTTGAAGGAAATAGACATTGATGTCATGTACTTAGAGAAAGGCTCCCACTGCGGGTGCCCCAGTGTTTACTGCTGGGGACGGAGCAGGGAGATACTGGTCTCCACTTTCTTTTTGCCTTTTCCTGGTTACAGAATCTGTAACACATGGCTTGGACCAAGTTCGCTCCCTTCCTGCTCACCAACTCTGAAATATTACAGGAAGGCTCAGTCTCTCTCTATTTTTTGAATGCTGGTACCCAGACTTGTAGCACATAATGTCCCATTCATGCCATTGCTAATTCTCCTTCCTTTTCTTTTTTTTTTTTTTTGCGGTACGCGGGCCTCTCACTGTTGTGGCCTCTCCCATTGCGGAGCACAGGCTCCGGACGTGCAGGCCCAGCGGCCATGGCTCATGGGCCCAGCCGCTCTGCGGCATGTGGGATCCCCCCGGACCGGGGCATGAACCCACGCCCCCAGCATCAGCAGGCAGACCCCCAACCACTGCGCCACCAGGGAAGCCCTCTCCTTCCTTTTGAATCATTCATGTCAGTCAGAAATAAGAGGTCGTGGAAATTCCCTGGAAGTCCAGTGGTTAGGGCTCCGCACTTCCACTGCAGGGGGCATGGGTTCGATTCCTGGCCAGGGAACTAAAATCCCGCATGCAGCAGAACACGGCCAAAAAAAAAAAAAAAATTAAAAGAAAAAAGAAATAAGAGGTTTTAAGCACAAGGCTTACCACATTGTATTTGAAACAATTATGAGTATATTACTTTCACTCAATTAAAAAGGAAGCATTTAAATTGTTGAAGATCCTAATTTCAGTGCAATATCCCATCCCCTTTTGTGGATGTAGGACAGTTTAAAGGCTTGAGAATGGTGTTATTTTATCCAGTATGGAACACATCCCAGTCAGTTTTTTGAGTAAAAACACTGACATACAAAGAGGCCAAAGGCAGTGTGTTTAAATACCACTACGAAAGCAGCTGGAACAGGAAGCCTGACCCCAAATCTCAGCTCCTTCCCAGACTAGCAGCAAGTGACCTTGATCAAATCAGCCTACAGAGTCACCCTCACCCCCTCACTTTTTTTTTTTTTTTTTGAGAAAAAAAAATCTTTTTGTGAACAATCACCATTTTCACTCTCAGGTGTGTCCCCAGAAAAGGTTCTCAAATGTACTTGTAGACAAAAGGACTCAAATCTAAAAAGCATTTTCTGATCACAGTAGACACCTGTTTTTCTTGTTGAGGGGGAGTTCTTTCAAATGAATATTATTGAACTATTGAAGATTGGTTTGTGCCCTGATCTGTTCTCCCATAGTCAGTATGTAAATTACTTGAAAAGATTGTTTTATACAGTTAATAAGCTGTAGAGAATTACCATTTAATTAAGTTTCTCTTTTTCTTTCCATTTTCCCTCTGATGATGCTTCTCGTCAGTAGCAATGGAAACTCTCCAGTTCAAATCCAGTGGACGCTAGGGAAGGTAAGTGAAGACTATTTAGAAATAAAGAAGGGGGAGGGGAAGCCAGAGGGGGAGTGGGAGTGGGAGGACAGGGAGGAGGGGGAGGAGGGGGAAGATACTGCTGGGATGCTGGGATCCGGAGCCTGGCTCTGTGGAGACAGCCACTTATAGGCTTACAAACTCCTCCATGAATAAGCCCGGAGGCTCTCCAGTCCACCTCTCCCCTTTTCCACCTTGTATTCTAAGCTCCGACCACCTGCCCGTTAAGATCTGTCTTGCCTCTGGGGCTTTGCATATGCTGTTCCCTCTGCCTGAAAAGTCTTTTCAACCTGGGTCACTCCTGCTTGTCCTTGAGGCCTTATACCTTTTCCTCAGGAAAGACTTTGCTGGACCACCGCAAGACTGCAGTCGGCGCCCCTCGTCTGTACTCCCTAAGCCCCCATGCTCCATCCAACCACTTTAGTGCTGTCCACACTGTATCATTTTGCTTGCTTGCTGGTCTCTCTCTCCCTAGACTGTGAGCTCCTTGAGAGCACATAGTAAGCAGACGCACACCATGAGTTCTCAATAAATACTTTTTGAGTGAATGAGAGAATAAAGGATGTGTATATGCATGAGGAAATTGGTAAATAGAAATCTACTGACGAGGAAATACGGTTTAGGGAAAAAAGTATCTTGCCCTGGAGCTCTGGAGTTTAATTCCAGCTTTGTCACTAAGTTACCTCACGACATTAGGGAGGTCACTCAGGTTTCTAAACCTTGATTTCCTATGCTGCAAAGTATAGATTAAAAAACTCCACTCTTTCTACTTCACAAATCATTGTGAGGAAAACGCAGTAATTTTTACACATGGACACGTTGCTCAGAAAATTCCATCCTGGTTATTTCCTGGTGGCTGACAACCAGGTCCCAGAGGCCTTCTCTTTATAAGGAGCCGTCAGGTCCCCAGGATGCAAGGACAGAGGTGAGCTGGTTTGGGGGCATGGGGTATTTGGGGTGCAGTGAGGAAGCGTGGATGTAAATTGGAGTCTGTGTCCTGCTCTCTCCACCAGCCTGGGCCATCAGTGTGTTTGAGAAGCTCTCAGCCAACTTAGTTAAGAACATGCCCCATTTTACAACATCTTCTGAGAGGGTGGTGGTTAAAAGCACCAGATTCATTGCCGGGATAATTCTAAGCCTTTCTGGGGGCAAAAAATCTGCCTCCCTATATCCTTTATTCATAACTTTCAGAAAAGCTACACTAAATCTCCCATTGCCTCCTGCTAATTGCCTGTAAATATCCCATGTGTGAAGTTCCACATGCTTATCCAGACGCATGAAGTGAAAGGGTCCCACACATTCAGAGGCCCTGATGGGGAATCCTGTCATCTGGCTGATGGAACAGTAATAGATGTGGAAGTAAGCAATGCATAATGGATCATGGGATTTCAAATCCAACCTCCACATCCGAGCTGCCTGACAAGGTTAGTGGATTATATGGCTGCAGCTGCCTCAATTATGAAATAAAAATATTCTCCCCTCTCCTTGCATCTCAGAAGGTGGTAAACATTTTATACTGGTTTCCTCTGTAAGAGCAAAATACTTGCTTTTACCAATCAGCCTGGAGCTTAAGTAAGTAGAAGGGATAGGGAAATCCAGACCCAAGAATGATGGGCAATGATCCTTTACTTATGACTTTATCCACAATTTGGCTTGACAATTGATGGGAAAGGAAGTGTGGTCAATTTCAGCCAACTGGACACCATTTCCCATTGACTGACCTGCCAAATTGTTGATCAAATAATTAGTTAAAGTTCAGTTTGAGTAGCCATTTTGTATGGCCCTCTTCAAGACAAGTCCTAATGGCACTCTGGAAGGGCCAGCCTGCTGCCAAGAGCTGAGACATTAATTGTTTATCCTTTCACTCAAGGTGGTGAGCCACCACATGGATGTAAATAATCGTGATAGTCTCTAAAGGATGAATGGCAGCTGGGAGTGGGGCTGTGAAGCAAGGCGCCAAGAGAAAGGCCACGGATTTAAGGATGGCTGCTCACAGAGGAAGGAGCTGTATCCAGATACAAATAGAAACCTAGGAGAAAACAAGTCACAGCTCATCTCTGGCTAACAGAGGATGCTTCTCAATGGTTGATCAAGGCAAACAGGTACAGTTTGGTGAGAAAGTTGCTGGTAAAGGCAATTATGTAAAAGACAACAATGAAAATCCCTCCTAACCAAAAAGTGCTTAGCCTCTTGCCTAGAGCATAGTGAGTGACTGCTCAAGAAATATTAGCCCCTTTCCTCCTTGGCTGTTCTAATTTCACAGAAGAGGCTGAATGATTTTAATATATGTATGCTAATTTCTTAAATTGAGGTAGAGTTGATTTACCATATTGTGTTAGTTTCTGGTACACCGAAAAGTGAATCTATATATATGTATGTATATATACAGGTTCTTTTTCAGATTCTTTTCCATTATGGTTTATTACAGGATACTGAATATAGTTCCCTGTGCTATACGGTAGGACCTTGTTGTTTACTTATTCTATATATAGTAGTTTGTATCTGCTAATCCCAAACTCCTAATTTATCCCTCCCCCATCCCCTTTCCTCTTTGGTAACCAAGTTTGTTTTCTATCTATGTGAGTTTGTTTCTGTTTCATAAATAAGTTAATTTGATTCATATTTTAGATTCCACATATAAGTGATATCATCATATGGTATTTGTCTTTCTTTTTCTGACTTACTTCACTTAGTACAATGACCTCTAGGTCCATCCATGTTGCTGCAAGTGGCATTATTTCATTTTTTTTACAACCAAGTAGTATTCCATCATGTGTGTGTATGTGTGTATGTATCACATTAATCCATTCATCTGTCGATGAACATTTAGGTTGCTTCCATGTCTTGGCTATTGTAAATAGTGCTGCTATGAACATTGTGGTGCATCTTTTCCAATTAGTTTTCTCTGGATATATGCCCAGGAGTGGGATTGCTGGATCATATGGCAACTCTAACTTTAGTTTTTTGAAGAAACTCCATGTTGTTTTCCATAGTGAGTGCATCAATTTACTTTCCCACCAACAGTGTAGGAGGGTTCCCTATTCTTCATACCCTCTCCAGCATTTGTTATTTAAAAAAAATTTTAATGACTTTTTAATGATGGCCATTCTGACCAGTGTGAGGTGGTACCTCATTGTAGTTTTGATTTGCATTTCTCTAATAATTAACAACGCTGAGCATCTTTTCATGTGCCTTTTGGCAATCTGTATGTCTCCTTTGGAGAAATACCTATTTATGTCTTCTGCCCATTTTTCAATTAGGTTGCTTGCTTTTTTTTTATTGACTTATATGAGCTGTTTGTATATTTTCGAAATTAAGCCCTTGTCGGTCACATCATTTGTAAATATTTTTCTCCCAGTCTGTAGGTTGTCTTTTTGTTTTGTTGATGGCTTTCTTTGCAGTGCAAAAGCTTATAAGTTTGATTAGGTCCCATTTGTTTATTTTTGCTTTTATTTCTATTGCCTTGGGAGATTGACCTAAGAAAACATTGGCATGATTTATGTCAGAGAATGTTTTGCCTATGTTCCCTTCTAGGAATTTTATGGTGTCATGTCTTACATTTAAGTCTTTAAGCCATTCTGAGTTTATTTTGTGTATGGTGTGAGGGAGTGTTCTAACTTCATTGATTTACATGCGGCTGTCCAGCTTTTCCAACACCACTTGCTGAAGAGACTGTCTTTTCTCCATTGTATATTCTTGTCTCCTTTGTAGAAGATTAATTGACCCTAGGTGCATGGGTTTGTTTCTGAGCTCTCTATTCTCTTCCATTGATCCATACGTCTGTTTTTGTGCTAATACCATGCTGTTTTAATTACTGTAGCTTTCTAGTATTGTTTTAAGTCTGGGAGGGCTATGCCTCCAGCTTTGTTCTTTTTCCTCAGGATTGCTTTGGCAATTCTGGGTCTTTTATGGTTCCATACAAATTTTAGGATTATTTGTTCTAGTTCTGTGAAAAATGTCCTGGATAATCTGATAGGGATCACATTAAATCTGTAGATCTGAATGGCTTTAATAGTATACATTTTCCAGGTGCTTTAGTATAAAATTAGACACACAATCCTAGAGAAGACTCTAGAAACAGGGAGTCTGACTTCCTACTGAGACACAGACCCTGATATGTGGTTCATGAAACTCTAGAACTGGGTTCAAGCCCTCCATCAAAGAGTACATAAGAGTTGGGTGACCAGCTGGCTAGTTCTGGTTGTTCACGGTGCACTTGCATGATTGAGGGGCTGCCTTTGTCTTAGGTTCTTGGGTGTACACACTGCTCCTTCTGCCTGGGATGCCCTCCACAGCAGCCTGGACCACTGCAAATCTTCTGTGACACAATGAAAAGCCTCCTTTAAGGGGCTTTCTTGGACTTGACTTTCCCACCCCAAAGAGGTTTTTAGTGCCCTTGCCTCAGAGACACCATAAGCAACTCTCAAATGTCTATGGAACCACCTCAGGAAGCTGGCGCTGGTTTCCTTATCTGTCTCCACCACTCACCTGTGAGATTCTTAGGGAAAGGGACTATTTCTTCTTTATTTCTATATCCCTTTCCACCTTATCCCTTTCTGTCTCCCCTAGAGTACAGCTGGCTCAGCAAAAACACTTGATAAATGTTTGTGAATGAATAAATGAATCCTAAGATGTATTAGAAAACTATCCTAATTTACTCATAATATTCTGGAACTTTAGCTAAAAGCATCTAGGCCACATTATTATAAAAGCCCTTCTGCTAGCTCACAATGGAGAAGGGCTCCCCTACTGAGAGGAGGTCTACTCAATTCAATTAGGGACTTGTCCTTCTAGCCTTCCTCTCAGTACAGAAGGGTTTCCATAAGACAGAAAACCTATCAAGGCTTTGCATCAAAATTTAAATAACTGCCATTCAGAAGCAAGACATTCTCCCAGTGCCAGGTTGGGTGAAGCCCAAGAGCTGCTTCATACAGATGCTTTTCCTTTCTCATTTCTAGAGCAAGTACTGGAGTTCCCGTGCCTTCCAGACCCATCTTGACAACTGGTCGCTGGGGTTCTGCAAAGTCTCTATTTCTATAAGTTTGGACATTAATCAACTAAGAATGCTCCGGGCCACAAATAGATGGTCTAAGTTTGTCTAAGTTATCTAAGTTATCAAAAAACTCCTAAATATGACTTCTGCAGAGAACGCATCATCCATTCCCTTCACACTGACTTTTATACCTCTCTACTGCTTTGGGATGCAGTTCTCTCCAATCAAATCTCCAAAAGCTTCAGGCCACTTTGACCAGGGCAGTTGGTAGTTAAAAGTCTTGGGCCCCAGAACCACCAGGTCTGGGGTAGATTCCAGCTCTACTGCTTGCCAGCTATGGATCTTGGGCAAATCACTTAGTTTCTTTGTGTCTCTCTTTTCTCATCTGTAAAATGATGATAATAATACCACCTTTTTCAAAAAAGAAATGTGAGGATTAATGGTAAAAATGTATGTAAAGCACTTGGAACAATGTCATGTATATAATAAGCAGTCTTTATGTACACAGTTAATATGTTATCATCATCACTATATTACACAATAAAATACAATCTAAAGATACTAGATACAAAATAATTATATTGTATTATATACTACATACACAAAATAGAAAAATAAAATTATTTTATACACAAAATGAAAATAAACATGATTGTATATGAAATAAAAATAAAACAAGTTCAACTAGTCTGAGATACAACTGTATAAACTACAAATGAGGAAGTGCTCTCAGGGACAGGGACTCCCAAACCTTGTCATGCTTTGGGACATTTGGGGTATTTGCTAAAAAACAAAAATAACTGGGCTACCTCCCCAGAGAATATCTCTAATGGTTTTTCTGTCCCCCTGACAGCATATCTGTGTTACTCCGGGGGTTAACATAGTGTGGCCTCCACTGGTGACACTTTTGTGCCCCTAAGTCTCTACTCATGTTTGAATGTGTGGGTGAACTCGTACAGGCCAGAGAGACCAAGACACATAAAATAAAAAAGTTTCCACGTCTCTTAATTCTGTGCAGGGAGTCATTGTTTCCCACCGTAAAAGCTTCATTGTTCTAATCATTGTTGTCCTGCTGAGCACCACTCAGAAGTTTCTTTTCTTTTTCTAATTTTTATTTTATACTGGAGTATAGTTGCTTTACACTGTTGTGTCATAAGTTTCTGTTCCTGTCATGGCCGACCTTGGAAAAAAAGTCGGCCCTTATTCCCAGCAAGGAGTTGCCTACCAGCCAGAGAGTGCTGGGGCGTTAGGTCTGTGCTTTAAAGAGTCCAACAGCGGTAGCCTCAGGCTTCAAGGAAAATGATCAAAGGTTCTTATCCGAACTCAAGCATCAGGGGATGAAGAGATTTCTGTCTCTTCAGGGTCCTCAACATCTGAATGACATGTAGATTTTGGGGGGAAGATAGAGGCAGCTCAACATTCCTTTCAAACATCATTTTCAAGAGAATGGGTGAATTGAATCAATTTGCCCCTGAGTTGCAGTTGCTTTTAGAAATAATCTATGAATTTCCATTTCCAAACTAATTAGAGCATGACCTTTGACATATTTAAGAAGAGGAGTGGCTAGGTGTTCAGTCCAGAATAGCTGGGTGTCCTGGAGCCACAGGTTCAGGTGACTGGCACACACTGAGCCACCCGGCTTCCTAGGGTGGAGACCGCAGGCCACACGTTTAGAGGGATGGTCTTTCAGGCTGAGGGAGAGTACTCCAGAGAGGAGGGAGACACGGTCCAAAGCAGAGCTGCCCGAGGACCACTTGTTGCAGGTGTTACCCCCAATGGTTTCAGTTGTATCTGGCAAGGTTATTATTTTAATCAGAGACCATCCCTCCAATCACTGAGTAATATCTATCGAGCACTGATTGTGCACCAGGCCCTATGCATGTGCCTGGATAAGAGAGACACAATGACTCTCATGTCTTCCGTGCTGTCACTTCATGGATGGTCACTGGTGAAAATGCCCAAGGACTCCGCTTCAAGGACTTCCAGAGCAAACTTTTTAATGTTCTCAATGTGGCTATTGCCACCAGGCTGATAAGCCCTTTAATTCCATTTTTCTAGCTCCAGTCAATAAATTAGAAAGAACAGCAAATGGGAAGGGAGCAAGGTCACTCTATTAAAAAAATATTTTAGTATTTTCCATAAAAGAGGAAATTGGCAGTTTGTCCTAAGAAAATACTCTAAGACAAGTAAGAAACTTGAAAACACCTCAATTTTCACAGTGATAGAATTATGATTTCCTGAGGGGGAAAAAGATCACCTAGAGCAAGGTAGGAAGTGAGACAAAAAGTGAGGAGAGAAATACGGCCCCAGAGGGAAATAAATCCAGGCAGACAGATCAGCTTCCCGTCACATGGGGGAGGACAGGAAGATGGTATTTTTCCACACAGCATAACAGTTAAGGCTGCTCATTCAACTCGGCTGAAAAGTTTGCTTTTCACCCTCATTTGTTTCCCCTTTGGATCCCTCTCCTACCCCTAATTTCTTTATCTCCCCTCTTCTCCCCAGCACCAAAGCCTTGCAATCCCCTGGCTACCTAGAGGTAGCATCTAACCCTCTCCCTAGTGTCTCAGGTTTATGGAGAAATTGGATTGTTCCAGAAAACGCAGGTTGCATGGTTCTGGTACCCATGATCCCAAATCCTCTCTCCCTTCTCCTTTTCCGTCATAAGACTCCTGTTCCCATCCATCAAAGTCAACTCCCAACGAAACTCCCACTGGGTCCAGCTGCTACTTTCAGCTAAGTCCAAACTGGAAAACACCAGATTGAATAAATTTACATTTTGATAGTTGGCTGTTCCAGAAAGTCTGGTGGAAAACCACCCAGGAGATATTTGGGGGGATTTCTTTCTAAAAACCCTAGTGCTGCAGGTGCTGTGTTTTGCTGTTGTCGGGGAAAGACTGATTTGGGGCAACTCCAAGTCATAGAAAAATTGCTTAAGTACTAGGTAGCAGCCCAGATAGAAATTCCTGACAGGCTATGAATAAACAGCAAAATTTATTTTCATAAATGTTTTTGTCTCAGCTTGAACTGGTGCTAGGATGGTTCACAGAGTACCTTCCCTGCAGTTTAATTTCTGGCCCTGAGAGCCAGGCCAAAGGCATCTCTTTGTGGTGATGAAACTGTACATCATAATAGCGTTTATTACAAAAGTAAGCTTTAGCTAATATTTTAATCAAGCGCCTACTACAGGTACTGTGCTAAGAGCGCTACATGCATTCTCTTAACAGTTCCAAATTTCATGAGATAGATAGCATTATTATCCCATTTTATAGCTAGATAAGTTGAGACTCAGAGAGGTTAGTCACTTGCTCAAGGTCACTGCTAATAATGATGCATCAGTCTGACTCTAAAGTGCAGGCTTTGAAACCTCCCACGTGTAATCTCCTCATTGTCTCCTACCGCAATGTCTGATTACACAGAAACACGAAGCTCAGCTGCTTACTCAAAGTAAGCTCTCGTGCCTGTAGTGAGTTTCAGTTTTGGCAAAGTTCTTAGTGCTGAGTGTCCCAGCACCTCTGAGCCACTGGCTGGGTATTAAGCTGATCTCATCTCCAGGTGTTAACAGATACGATCACTTTATAAAAATCAACCGCTCCAACAGAGTCATGCTACTTGAAAAATACAGAATTCCACCCTACTCCCACAGGACTAAATATACACAAAGTAAAAGAAAAGAAAGAAGTGTGCAAAGAAAATTCCTGTCCTAGACATCCATCACTATTCAGCTGTATGTGACTCTTCAGTGCCCTCCGCGTTGTAAAAATCAGCTGCCCTCTCTCAGGCACCTGTGAGGCCAGAAGTGCTAGCCACGCAACCTTGCAGAAAGCACTCGGGAGGTGAGAAACAAAGCCCTCTCGCATACAAAGGTTATAAGTTTGAAGTCAATTCTCATGTCTTTGCAGAGCTTTACATCCCTTCTGGCATTCAAATAACTGGAACTTCTAATTAACCAACCTATTTTCCTATATTTGAGCATTCATAAAGGCACAAAGGAGTGGAGAATGTGTCAATGAGGACTATTCTCCAGGCTTTTGTTTTTTTTTAAAAAACTTTCTGGATCTATGTGAGGGATCCAAACACATTTATTCTCACTCCCAGAACTTCTCCACCTACAGGAGAATGGAAATGCCTGAAACAAAAGGGACTTGGACTATGTTGTTGATGGCTATGTCCCTAAGGCCTAGAAGAGTTCCAGACCCAAGTAGATGCACAATAAGTATTTATTAAATGAGTGAATGAACACACAAATGGAGTGCATTTGAGAGCAGTTGGGGCATGTAGTTTTGAGGCCTATATGCAAACTCAGAGACCATTACATTTCACTCACTGGTTCACGGTGGCAGGAAAGTTTTCAGATAACCCAGAGTTCATCGGAAAACTGAATTAAGCAGCTGGGCTGCGGTGGGGTGATAATAGCCTGGTCCCAGCTCCTTTTCTACCTCTCAATCTCCACATCCTTTGGAGTGCCCTCCATGTTGACTCGGGGCTTGGCCAGATGACTTGCTTTGGGCAATGGGACAAGCAAATGGAATGTAAGCAAAGACTTGATAGGTGCTTGTGCATTGGGGCTTGTCCCTTTGCTGCTCTTGGAACCCTGCCTCCATAAGAACAACAACCCTGGGCAATGAGAGATTCTAGACCCAGTCACTTCATTGCCTCAACCAATAGCTGAACAACAGCGAGACATATGACTGAGGCCAACTGGGACCAGCCGGCACCCAGCTGTCCTACCACGTGACTGCAAAAGCTTGAGTTAGCTCAACAGAGATCAGATAAGCCTATCCCAGCCCAGAAAAGCCACTCATTATTGTAAGCTGAATAAATGAATGCTGTTTTAAGCCATTAATTTTGGGGGTAGTTTGTCTTGCAGCAATGTGTAACTGATAAATATGTGTTTCCCAAATTACCTGATCATAGAACCACCTGGAGTACTGGTTAAAAACTATACATTCTGGGGGCTTCCCTGGTGGCGCAGTGGTTGAGAGTCCACCTGCTGATGCAGGGGACATGTGTTCGTGCCCCAGTCCGGGAAGATCCTGCATGCCGCGGAGCGGCTGGGCCCCTGAGCGTGGCCACTGAGCCTGCGCATCCGGAGCCTGTGCTCCAAAGCAGGAGAGGCCACAACAGTGAGAGGCCCGCGTACCGCAAAAAAAAAAAACCAAAACCCCCCAAAAACTATATATTCCTACAGTATGGCAATTCCTCAAAAAATTAAGCATAGAATTACCATAAGATCCAGTGATTCCACATCTAAATATATGCCTAAAAAAATTCAGAGTAGAGACTTGAACAGACATTTGCAGCCCAGTGTCAACAGCAGCGTTATTCTCAATAGCCAAAAGGTAGAAACAACTTAAACATCCATTGATGGATGAATGGATGAACAAAGTGTGGTATATACATACCATGGACTATATTCAGACTTTAAAAGGAATGAAATTCTGATATATACTACAATATTAATGAGCCTTGAAAACATGCTAAGTGAAACAATCCACATACAAAAGCACAAATATTGTAAGATTGTGTGATTTCACTTACATGAGTTAACAAGAATAGTCAAATTCTTAGAGACAGGAAATAGAATAGTGATTCCCAGGGGCTGAAGGAAAGGGAGAAAGAAGAATTCTTGTTTAATGGGTACAGAGTTTTAACTTGGGATGATGGTAAAGTTCTGGGTATGGGACAGTCATGCTGGTTGCACAACAATGTGAATATACTTAATGCCACTGAACTGTACACTAAGAAATGGTTAAAATGATAAATTTTATGTTACATAAATTTTTACCATAATAAAGAAAAAAACCCAACGTTACATATTCCTAAACCCCACCTCATAGCCATTAAGTCACAATCTCTAGGGCAGGGCAGGTTTGTACTAGACCATCCCATTTCCCAAACTGTTCTGGCTCAAAAGAACATATTTACACACTAGACCAGAATTAAAGTACATGTGTTTCTCCTTATAAACCAGGACAATATCTGGAAAAGTCACAAGACACTGGCTTTGTTTGAAGGATTAAAAAAAGGATTTCAGGCTGTAAATCCTTCATGATGGAAAAGTACCAGATTTCAGATAAAACACACTACAAGGGAAATCCCTTACTAGAGTAAAGCTGGCAAAGCCGCCTGCCTGCCTTCCATTTGTTTAGGTATCAAGGGGAAATACCACATTGAATCCAAAAGGTAATTCTAACCTTTTCATTCTCCTACAATACTGAAACAAGAATAAACCAAATCACTGTCTTGAAAGAGCCAGCTGTGTGAGTTTACTTCCCTTTCATAGTCACTAGATCTGAGTAATAATGAAAAAAATGTTGCATGTAGATGATTCTAAAATAATTTCCATTCCAGCTATGAAAACACTGCTTCTCTTCTATAAGAGGCTGACTGTTATTTATGCAAGATAGAACTTTCAAATAGTATCCTGGGTAGGTAATTCACACGGTAGAAATTATTCCATACTCTGCAGTGTATAATTACAAAAAAGAATTTTATCCTCAAAAACGTTTCACACATATTAGTCACAGAACTTTTAATGCCTCTGGATTTTTGATGGATTACTCAGTGATGGCTCAAAGTCTCTGGGGAATTTTAAAACTCTAAACTTTAAAAGATTTAAGTTCTATTAATAAGGAAAAAACCTCAATATGCAAATGGTATGTAAAGGAAACTGGATCTTCTTTTCCTGTGAATAATGTCTTAAATTCTGCTCAGCACAGAATATAATTCATCTTGTCAATAGTCCTTACAGATTGTCATTGAATCTGGAATCAGAATATACTTTGTTCAATTATACAATGTAGTTGTTCTAAACATTTTTTCCTTTAAAATGTCATTTAGAGGGTGTTTCTATGCCAGATACAACCCCAAACTGTTAGCTTCAAATGTAAGCTTTTTTAGAGATAATCTAATTTTATTTCTTTAGTACAAAATGGAAGAAAGTTCGAATCTCTACGTATACCTACTACAGTATTCAACGAATGGTAATTTAGTTGCCTAGATCCTATTTAAGAGGGATCAACTAATAAGAGTCCTAGAAAAGCTTCAATCCACATGGCAGGGTCTTCCATATATATAGCGCTGCTTGGGTGGAAGCTTTCTATAGATTTTTAGGTCATTTTGAGCCCAAGCTAGCCTAATCTGTTGCTGCCATGCTCCATGTTTCATGCAAAACTACTCCCCCTAGACCCTCACAACCTTGTCATGTTCCTTCATTGTTCATACTTGTCTCCTCCCCAAGAAGTCCACTTTTTCTTGAAACTAGGAGTTCTTGTTTCTTTTCCAAGAAACCATACAAACACTGTGTATCTCCTACAGGTGAGAAACAATCCTTCATCACTTAGTTTTACTTCCCAAATTTCTACTCACTTACAGGGTTATTTATCTCTTTTTGTTTCAAAGTCATCTATTGTGAAACAAACCAAAAAAAAAGAAAAGATTTGTTTTGTAATTTGCACTTCACAGGAGCTCCCCTCCCCGCTCTGCTTTACCTAGCACACTCAACCTGCGAGTGTGCCAGTTCATCAGCCATCTATTTTTCTCCGGGGGCTCACGTGACACTGTGGAAACTGACCCTTCTGGGAACCCTTCTTGTTAAAATTGAAAACATCCTGGTACAAATCCTGGAAGATTACGCTCATGCATTAAAGTGCCATTTTCTCCCCTGTCATCTCTGCTGGTCTCACCTACTCGAATGTTGTGATATGATTTCCACCTCACACCTTTGCAGGCTCTTTTCTCACTTGGAATTTTGCAGAGACGCTAACATTGGCATAAGGAAAAAGACAGAATGTGCTTGCTGCCTGTATTTTCAGGACAACTCCCTGGCAATGCCATCCTTGTTCCAAACTCTCCATGCTGAAAGAAGTTCCACAGTTGTTCCATAAATTTAAGCCTTCTAGCCTCAGCTCTGCAAACATGCATTACTGTAAGGATCCTTAACACACGTGCAGAATGGTTAAAATCTGGTTTCAAACGTGAAACAATAGCCCTTAATGTGTGTGCAAACCACCAAGGCTGGCTTTTCTTCCCGTTTAACCTGAGCATTATTGTAGCTGTGGGCAGAGTAGGATTTCAACAATGTACACTGGAATTTACGTGTTCACGACACTGTGCTGGCATGAGATTGTGAGTGTCTTTGAGGGCAAGGACCACACCTCATTCACATTCGTTGTCTGAAAGCTTTGGCAATGTCTGGTGCAGAGCAAGCACTTGAAACAACCCTGCTGAGGGAGGGGTGAGTCGTGCTCGCCGCTCCACACACCCATGGTCTACACACTCTGATACGGAGGAGTGTCCATACATAGAGGAGAGGCCACCTAGTATGGGGAACCCTAACTGGCCTGGCTCAGGCTTTTTTAAGTTGGGGGTTCAAAGCCTGGTTCTGCCACAAGTTAGCTGTGCAACTTTGTGCAAGTAAGCTTAACCTCTCCAGGTCTCAGTCTCTTATGTGAATGTGGTGGGGCCCTCAGGCCTGTCACCTTTAAAACAAGGGCACGTTTGTGAAAGCCCTTTGTAAATTAAAAGGTGCCTATAGCACTGCAAGGCGATTAAGCCACATTTACCAGGAGCAGAACTTTCAAAGGTGGCGATGTCTAGCGGTCTCTCTTTTACTTATCCATTCATTGAAGACGTACTTGCTCTGCTCCTCTTGGGCTCTATGCTAGCGGCTGACAATGAAATGGTGAACCAAAAAAGACACGGCCCCTTCCCTCTTGGAGCCAACAGGCTCATAGGTGACATAGACATACATTTAATAAACACAAATGTAAATACCAAATAGGGATGGTGTCAAGCGCTACATACAGGAATTTAGGAGACTAAGTTCCTAGGACTCTAGGAGAAAAAGAAAGCAGAGGAAAGGAGGGGGAGAGGAAGGGAAGAAGAAACAGTCATTCGAAAAGTGCAGGTAACCTGACCGTCATTAGGAATGTGGCCCATATAATTTTGAGGTAGAATCTATGGATCTGCTCTTTCCTCACTCTGTCCCAGTTCCCCCTACCTCTCAAGGGCACTCTTAGTATTTAAAGCAATAGCATTTTAAATAACATAGAAAATGTAAGCTGACCACTTAATCTCATGCTCAACCCAAGAGACAGTCAACTGTATCAATGGTGGATGATTTACAGTTGGTGGGGAATTCTGACCATATGTACTTTTCTCCTTAGATCTCACTTCTGAACTAACCCCAGTTTTGAGCTATGCTAAAAAGTTCCGGGTTTAAGCTTGAGTAGACAGGAAATGAGTCGTTTTGACTCAATGCCTCTAGTCTGGGCATAAACTCACATTTCTATAAATCTATTCTGGAGTATGGGCCAAAAGTCTAGCAAAAACTGAAGCAGGACTTCCTGTCTCTGGCTGGTTGTTGTCCTGTGTGGTGTTTTTCTCTTGACACTGCAAGAAATGGCTGCTGTGGTCTGTGGCAGCGTGGGAATACTCCTGAATCACCCCCGCCATGGGGGCCCAAAAATCGCATCTCAGAGTCATTCCAGTTTCTAAAATTTAATATACGAGTTACCCAAAATGGAGGTTCTAAGTGTGTCCCATGGTTTTTAATATATTTCTTTCACATTCCTTTTCACTTTCATTAAAATGAAACTTAGGAAAAGGTGGGGGCTTCCCTGGTGGCGCAGTGGTTGAGAGTCCGCCTGCCGATGCAGGGGACACGCGTTTGTGCCCCGGTCCGGGAGGATCCCGCGTGCTGCGGAGCGGCTGGGCCCGTGAGCCATGGCCGCTGAGCCTGCGCGTCCGGAGCCTGTGCTCCGTGACGGGAGAGGTCACAACAGTGAGAGGCCCGCGTACCGCAAAAAAGAAAAAAAAGAAAAGGTGTACATCTCAATTATCAGGAGCTCACAATACGAAGAGCTCCTGAGAAACTTTGGGAAATGCATTACCCACCCCAGGTCATGTCATTCTGAATTTCATTGTGACTATTTTAGTCACAGAGACAGTCTCACCTTACGGAGTAAAACAAAGTCATTTTAGAAAGAGAGACAGTGACCAAATTAATTCTTTTATGGAGCTGTCTGATTTGATTAAGTTATTTTACCTCATTTTAAAACTCATTAAAGCTATCAAGCCATTTTGTATGTGATTTTTTTCTAATGTCTTTTCATTTACTGTCCTGGAAGTCTTTTGGTGTCAATCAAAATAGATGACAATGCTAAATCACTGGCTTCATAACATAATTCAACAGTGGGTGAGTTCAGCTGTCTCTGTGAAATATGACCTTGCAAGAGTGGTTGATTTGCCTGTTGCCTTCTCTGATAAGAAAAATATATTTACAATGACATTGTGGTTGTATATATGTTTCACAGTGTGTGCTATTTTATAACAAGTTTGTTGAATCTTAAAGAAATTTCATCCAATACTAGGTGAAAGGGGGAACCTTTAAAAAAAAGTTTTTTTTGTCCTCTCTTGCTTGTTTTCAACCAAAGCTTTCTCAAATAGCTTCTATGTCAGGAAGGCCAGTGGACAGAAATTCACAGGTGAAAACAAGAAATAAAGCTTTACGGGGAGAGCTTAATGAAAAAAAGAGGAGACAGCTGGATAAATGTGCACAAAGGAAGTGAACAACAAGATTTTCAAGAGCTGAAAGCTAAACATAACACAGTAGAGAATTAACTGCTAGATACAAGGAGTTGAGCCTGGAGGAGTCAGGCTTTGCCAATTTCTCCAACAGTAACAATTTCCTTAAACAGAAAGCTCAGGGATTCACCACTGCAGTTACAGTCATTATTTCTAGTAATACAGGCATAGTTTGTTTTATTGCATTTTGCTTTACTGAACTTCACAGATATTGTGGTGCTTTTTTGTTTTGTTTTGTTTTTAAACAAATCGAAGGTTTGTGGCAACACTGCGTCGAGCAAATCTATTGGCGCCATTTTTCCAATAGCATTTACTCACTTTGTGAATTCTCATAATATTCCAAACTTTCTTATCTGTACTGTATTTGTTATGGTGATCTGTGATCAGTGATCTTTGATGTTCCTGCTGTCATTGTGTTGAGGTGCCATGAACTGTGCCCCGGATGGCAAATTTAATCAGTAAATGTTGTGTGTGTTTCCTGACTACTTTGCCCACCGGCCACCTGCTGACTTGCTGAAGGCTCAGATAATGGGTTAGCATTTTTAGCAATAAATTGTTGTTTTTTTTAATAAATTATTTTTAAAATTAAGGTATGTAAATTTTTTATTGCACACACTTAATAGACTACAGTATAGTGTAAATATAACTTTTATGCTCACTGGGAAACCAAAAAATTCATGTGACTTGCTTTATTGCGATATTTGTTTTATTTCTGTCATCTGGAACCAAACCTGCAATATCTCCGGGGTACGCTTGTACAAGAAAAATATAAACAGGAATGAAACTCCCATATGACCAGAGAACAGTGCAGCGATATTCCATATTTCTCACAAGATTTATTAGAGAAAGCTGCAGTGAAACATAATGCTGAGACATGAGAGATGGTACTGTTTAATGGGTACTAAGAATGCTCTATAAATATAGGTTAATAAAGTAGGTTAATAGACATTGACTTAGCCGTTGCTGTTTTCCAAATTTTGCACTGAGGGGTGGGAAGACAAAGAAAAACTATAATACAGACCAGGCCTCTGAGGCTTGTGAAGTACCTGGCAGCCAGTAATGTAAAGATGTAATTACTGTGCAGCACAAAGATAGACAAAATACTGCACAATCACAGAGGAAAAAGCAGCTATGCTAGAGTTCACAAAGGCATCTTGGTGGGGGTGATATCTGAGGTGTTTCTTAAAGTATGAGTAGACCAGCCAGGGGGAGAGAAGGGTGTATGGCACACAGAGAACATTGTAGGGAACTGTGAAAAGTTGAGGTATCCAAGTTCTAAGTGAGTAGGTGGGTAAGGAGGGCGATGAGGCTAGAAAGGCAAGTTGATTTCCATGCTAAGGAGATGGGTCTTTATCCTATAAGTAAGAGGTAGCAAATTGGAAGGTAGATCAGGGGCCAGCGGGTAACTAGAGAGGGACGCCTCCTTAAAAGCATGCAAATTCAGATGTAAGGTACACTATTGGGCAAACACACAAGAACAATCTGTGGGCCCAGCAAACAAGGGAGAGTTCGTGGCAGTCTTTATTTTATTATATTATTTAAAATAGAGGGTGGTGGGGGCTTCCCTGGTGGCGCAGTGGTTGAGAGTCTGCCTGCCGATGCAGGGGACGCGGGTTCGTGCCCCGGTCCGGGAAGATCCCACATGCCACGGAGCGGCTGGGCCCGTGAGCCATGGCCGCTGAGCCTGCGCGTCCGGAGCCTGTGCTCCACAACGGAAGAGGCCACAACAGTGAGAGGCCCGCATACCGCAAAAAAAAAAAAAAGAAAAAAAAAATAGAGAGTGGTGGGACCAGAATTAACCTTTAAAAAGGCTACTGGCTGCAGTGAAGAGAAAGGATTGGCAGAGGGGAATATTTGGAGGCAGGAAGACCTTTAGAAGGCTCTAGGAAAAAGATGATGAGGATCCTTGTCAAGGTGGTAGCAGCAGGGATGGAGGCGGAGAGAGTTAGAAGGTAGAATTGCAAGACGTAGAGCCATTCATTTATTCAAGAAATACTGATTTCAATATCAGGCATGGGGGGTACAATGCGAAGCAGGGAAGACATGAGCTCTATTTCTTTACTATAGACTCACCTGGCTGTGGGAAATAAAGGAGATGTTGAGGATTACCTCTGGGATGTGACTTTGCGAAATTGAACTCCCCCCGTAGACTGTGGAAATTGTTGATTTCCTCTTCATTATAGAAGCACTGATGAAAGTTTTTAATATTTACTTATTTCTCTGCCAAAATAGAAAATTCCCCCCATGCATTGATCTGTTTTGTTAGAAAACAAAAATTAAGGAAACTGTAAAATGTTAAATAAGTTTGCAAAGTCAGGTGCAAGCATAAGTGTGTGTTGTCGGGAGAGGTGTCAGGAGGACTTAAGCTAATGAGTTAGGTTTTCAACACGTAAATTTAAGATGCCTGTAAAGCATCCAGGTGAAAAGGTCCAGTAAGCAGCTAGATCTATGGACTGGGGGCTCACGTAACAGAACTGAGCCAGAGAAACAGTTTCGAGTCTCGCTAGGGAAGATGTGGAAACTGATGTCAAAGAACTGAAAAAACCCGCCCAGAAGAAAGCATAGAACCAGCAGAGAAGGCTGAAATAGGAAATCTAGGGACGAAAATAACGATGGGAAGAGGAGGACTGTTTATGGAAACTAAATGAGAAGTGATTGGGGGGGTTAGAACAAAATGGTAATAGAACCTGGATGATTTTTAGATAACGCTCAGTGGATGTGTTTAAATAATTCTATGCCTTAGCTTTCAAATCTACGTATTTGTTTATTTACACCTAGTGATGCATAACTGTGTTGAGCCCGAAAACTCACCTTTTAATTGACATATGGCCTCAGATTTATGTTTTCTTTAGCATAATCTTGTATTTGCTTTTTGCAAGCCACCAATCTTTGCAATGTGTCTGCTACAGAATAAAGTCCCTCTCAAAAGTTGTTTAGTCTATTGGTGGGTCCATAGAGTGCTGTTTATCTTCTGTCTGCCTCTCCAGATCCACTCTCTGCTCTTCTCTCCTCTGCTCTGGGAGGCTGATCTTTATGGATTGATCAGTGGGCTCCATTTGCCATCTGGCTTTCACTTGGATCTGGCCAGTGAGAGGCACTGCAGGAGATGGGAGAGCGAAAAGAGAGAGGTTGGGATTTTTTTCCTCCTGCTTCTCTCCTTATATGGTTTACATCCCTCTACTAAAGGCTACAGTCCCTTCAGGAAACCTTCTCTTTACCTTGTGTGGGATCCTCTATCACTACCACTTTTGGGCCCATCGGGCTTAGAGATGGTAAAGGCTCCCTGCTATTTACCAACCCAAAGATACTGCATTATCCCTTCTCAGCTTTCCCCAAATCCTGACAGAGGAGTCAAAGTCTCATGGGATTAATTGTCTCTTTATTAAATTCTCAAATCACCCAGTTGAGGGTGTTACCTCGTTTGCTGCCAGGAAGAGTTTGGTTCATAAAACAATCTGTCGACTGTCAGTTGATCCACTTTCCCACTGGTTCCTAGCATACAGTGTGTGTGTGTGTGTGTGTGTGTGTGTGTGTGTGTGTGTCGGGAGGGGGGGGGTTGATGAAACAATTAGGTGGAAGAGGGAGCAGGAGAGAATCTGGGGAGGCATAAGCTGTCTTCTTTTAAGATTAGCAGTCTGCACAGAGCCACGGAGCCAGCACCAAGATGATTCCTCTGGGGCACTTCTACTCAACCACTTAAAAATGAGCAACAGAGACAACAGAAGGCTGAGAAGGTCCACATTTCACCCTGACAGAACGGACAGATTGGGGGGCGAAATCTCATGTGTCTGGATTTTCAGGTAACTGCTGTCTGAGTTCATGTTCAGAACCATCAATTCTGCAGTAGAGAAGTTCCATAAATCAGGTTGTCATAGTTGAGCAATGCCTTGAAGTTGCAAAGAAGATGTTCTTGTACTATTTTTGGCCACTGTACAAAGAAACTAAAGTGGCAAAAGAAAGAATCTTCAAAAGAATAAAAGAATATCATTTTCATGATGGTTGGGTATAGGGTAGAAACTCCCAGCCTATGTGCATGGCTGTGTAACGTAGCCTTACACCTCCTCTATCTGGAAACCACCCAAGAAGAATGAAAAAGTAAAAACAAAAACTCATTTTTGAATAAAACTTCAAGAGAGATTCTAATACACTTTTAATACTTTCTAAAAGCAACTGAGTTCTCCCAGGAGAAAGTGGAGAAAGGCTGAGGAGAGATTTTAAGATGTCAGTGGTAAGAGCCCAGCCTTGACAGATCTCAGGAAATGCCACAAAAATTCACTTCTGAAAGTGAGACGTGTACCCTGAGAAACAGAAGCTGGACCATTTGCTGAGCAGAAACAGAAGGTTACTTTCCACCCCAGCAGAACCATAACAAGTTGAGTAAAAAAGAGGAAAGATTCAGACCAAGAAGACGCATTTTCAGGAAGCATTCTAGCTTTGTGTAAGCTCTGAGAAGAAGAGGACCTTTGTATTCTGAAACTGTGCTGGACAGGAATGCTAACTGGCCTTTCTCAAGAAAGCTGTTATAAATACCTGGTCTAGGACAACAAAAATCATTCAGTGATGAATAATAAAAAAACAATCACATCTATACAAAAATACTCTAAGACAAAAGGCAAAAAGGAGCAAAGTTTATGAACAAAGTACATCCTCCTGTAAAATATTATAGGGCAGAAGAAAGTTGTGAACATGTTTTGCCATGAATTTGGAGGGGAAAAAAACCCAAAATGAAGTGATGAACTGGATGAAAGAAGATAGATAATGCAGAAATGGAAGAACTCAGGGAAAACAGAGTAGAATAACAGGAGATAAGTTACCAATTGGCAGAACTTAGAAAAGGTGTACAAGAAAAAAAACAGCAAAATTAAAAAAATGAAAGCAAAATGCAGCACAAGAGTGAACTGATACTACAGAAAGAATCTACAGAAAGTATCTACAGATACTACAGCAGATTCATAGAGGATTGAAATGAGAAAGTTAATGCAACAAAAGAAATAAAGACCTAGAATGATCATTGAGACATATTCCAGTAAAGTTACTGGGCTTAAAAGATAAGGAAAGAATCTTCTCCGCGGCACGTGGGATCCTCCCAGACCAGGGCACGACCCCGCCTCCCCGGCATCGGCAGGCGGACTCTCAACCACTGCGCCACCAGGGAAGCCCAATAGCAGACAATTTTTAACCTAACATTTATATAGCACTTATTACATGCCAGTAAGCATGTAGTAAGCACTTACTGCTTACTTATCTTAAGTGTTTTTTTTTTTTTTTTTTTTTTTTTTTGGATTAGGGCATGGGTTAGGGTAAGGCTTCGGGTAAGTCTTAGGATTAGGGTTAGGGTT